>NC_056743.1:1280152011-1280327011 GCF_019279795.1 Protopterus annectens
CTTGACAGGAACCAGAAGGTATGCATATATTTGTGGTGGAGTAGATTCTTGTGTTAGTGTTGTTGTGCAGGTTGCTAATTTGCACGTGAATGAACTACATTTAATTTAGTCTTATTTGTGTGGATTAACTGAAGGTAAGAATTTCTGGGGCATAAGATAAAAAGCACGTGTCCCTTTCCTTGTAATTAACTAAATGTTATGTAATTAAACTTTTCCTAAAACAGCCTGACTCTGAGGTTCTTTGGTACCAAGATATATAGGACTTGCCTCCCATTTAGTCCTCACAGGCCGTCACTCATCAGTTTGTCTTCCAGTAGTCTTTTTGACCAAGTTCCTTGGTTATTCTTGGCCCTTAATGTAGGATAGATGTGTAATACTCCTGCTGTTTTTTTTTCCCATCATGCACATGGATGGAGTTTGACTACTGTGGTCCAGCATCTCTGGCATTTTTGATTTGCTGATTTTCTGTTTATTTTGTTGGTAGTCCATGCTTCTTCAGCATGGTGGTGGATTCCTGCCGTGAAGACCCCTTTTTATGATTTTGCATTGTTTAAGACCTGAACACAGGGTTAAAGCCTGTGAGGTTTGTGTGGGTTTCACCAGTGCTTTGCATTATCACTGATAGACGTTTTTGCAGACTTCTTTAGCTGGAAAGAAGTATCCTATGTCATCCCATCTGCCCAGCTCAACCAATAGGATTTTAGCTGTCTCATTGTTCTAATCCAACAGCTCCAGCAAGTGCTAAAACCTCAAACTGTTTCCAGACTCCCATAACACATCTGGCTAACCCTACTTCAATTCTTGCTTGCCTGTCTGAAAGACTGACACAGTACAGACTCCCAGCTAAATGTTATCACATATTATAACTGTTAGGTAGTTTTTCAACTTTTCTTCTCAGTTTCTTGCATAAAAAAGCTAATAACTTTCTTCTTCAATCTGTCAGTGAGCCATGGACTCCAAGGACTAGTCGCTTCTACCACTTTTTCCTCCCAGGGAACTATAATTATCTTAATAGCGTGGCAGATGGGATAACTTAAAATTAGTATGCCCAGTCTGTGGTTGACTACTGGTTACTGTGTTTAAGATTTTTCCTAAATTTGTGTGTGTTATAATCACTGGTGAGTTTGTTTGAAAAACAAAACATTGAACAAACACATCAGCAATTGTAATTCACACCAAAATCATAAAAAAGTAATATGAATATACTAACTCCAGGGTCACACAAACTCATAGAATGGAGAAAACCCCTTGCATTATGTAACCATATTGAAATTTGACCTTTACATAGTTCAACAAACTGTACCACCAAAAAAAAGAAACAGCATTATCAGCAGGAGGTAAAATACTTGCAGTTGTATATCGACCATATGTGTATTCAACTAAATTTATTGACTAAGCTGATGTCAACCAAAGGGGGATTCATCCATATTCATTTCTCCATATATCTGCGTACACACACACACACACACACACACACACACACACACACACACACACGTGTGTGTATCTCTCTATATAGAGATTGATAGATATAGATATATATCAATAAATTTATAGGCATATAATGATATAGCTATATTTATGTATGTATCCAACCATCCCAAACCCCTTTTTTTTCCATTTGTTAGACTGGGTCGAAGTGTGATAATCGTTTAGAGCCAAGGTTCACACAGCCCGGGCCACTAGCCCTGCTATTCTATACCACACATATGCACACACACTCACACCAATGTCCAGTTTAGAGTATTCACCTATTACATGTCTTTGGAGTGTTTGAGGAAACTGGAGCACCCAGAGAAAACCCACGTGAATACATGGACGTGCAGTCTCCACATAGAAGGCACCTCAGCAAAGAACTGAACCAGAGAATATCTTGCTATGAGGTGACAATGCTATCCGTTGCACTGTGTGTGTATATATACATACATATGGGGGGGGGGTGTGGGTGCGCGTGTGTGTGTGTGTGTATATGTATGGATTCACTTCATAACACTGAAAACTCAAAACACTGAAACTCAAAACGCTGAACTACACTTGGTGTACTGAAGTGCAATCTTGGAGTTGATATATATATAAGTAGCAGGGGGTGTGGGGGGTGCAGGGTGAAGCCTCCCACATGGGGGCGTGCAGGGGGGCTTGCCCCCCCCTTCTTACACTTGGTGGAAAGTGCTATGATTTATGTTGTTTAAGCTCAGTATATGTATATGTGTTTTCAGTGTTTTGAGCTTTCAGTGTTATGAAGTGAATGTGTGTGTGTGTTTGTGTGTGTATATATATATATATATATATATATATATATATATACGTATACATATACATATATACGTATACATATACATATATACGTATACATATACATATATACGTATACATATGTATATATATGTATATGTGTATATATATATATATATATATATATATATATATATATACACATATACATATATATATATATATGTATATGTGTATATATATATATATATATATATATATATATATATTTATATACATACATACATACGTACATACATATACATAATATGGTAATATGGTATGATTACTGATGATTTATTTAAATATTTTAAGGTTGAACACCCTTTAAACCCGAATTTATACGGCCTTCCCAAGGTCCATAAAAATCTAACCTGCCCATCCATGTGACTGATTGTTTCTAGCAATGGGTGGGCTACAGAACCATTCTATATTTATAGAAAAAAAACTTACGTCCTGTACTGGACAAAGTGAATATAGTGTTGAGGGATACAAAATCTTTTTTGCATAAGTTATACAATAATGTTGCAGGACTAGGTCAAGATGAGGAGTACTGTTTTGTAACTATGGACATAGTCTCTCTTTGCTGTTATTCCCACTGCTTGAGGTAATGAGAATATTAGAGTATTTCTGACCACGGGAGTATTTTTTCTCATGAGAAGATCAATTTGATGTGTGCATTGCGTGATATTATTTTAGGCACAATGTTTTTGTCTTTAAAGATGATTTTTTTTTTCTGCAGTAGGTTGGCGTAGCTGTGGGCACAGCTTGTGTCAAAAGCTGCACCAACCTTGCACTGGCACAATGGGAGCAGAATTCTGTGCTGCATAACAATGAATTTAGCAAGTATTTGCTCTGGTATACATGATTTGTTGATGATCTATTTCTTTTGTGGAGTGGTTTATTTGAATTACTATCTCAGTTTATAGAATATCTACACACTACGACAGTGTTTTTAAACTTTATTTATAGATATTCTATTGAACAGATTGATTTCCTGGATGTTACTATTAAGAAAACAGATTTTGGTAGCATCAACACAAGTTTATATAGGAAAGCTAGTAGGAAGAACTCTTTTAATTAAAAGTAGCATGCACCCTAGACATGTTTAAAGGAATGTTTTAAAGGAGCAGTTCATTAGGATCATGAGGCTTTATAATGATGACACACAGCAGTAGCCTTTACAAACTTAAAGAAAGAATTTTTGGAGAGAGGCTTTTCAGAGAGAGAAATTGATAACTGTATTACCTTTCTCTCTTCTCTCAGTTACATTTGAGTAAGTCTTATTTTTCAGAACAGTCTTTAGAAAGCAGGAGAGCACAGATTCAGCACTCTTATGGAAGTGTAAGAGTCCCTGTGACATTTGCTAGTGATATAAATATTTTTGTGATATTATTAAAAGGAATTGGAATATGTGTGCATCAGATGAACTTAAGGATATTATTAGTGAGAAACCATGTTTCTCCTTTAAGACTAATTTTTCTCTTAAGAGCCAACTTTGTTATAAGACACAGACCTTTAGTGGAATCACAAAGCAAGGGACCTATCCATGCAGGAATTCTAGTGCTTGCCGCTTTATTCATTCAGGTATGAGTTTTATATACTCCCAGTTAGGATATTGCATAGAATGTAAATTTTATGCAGACTGCAGGTCTAGAAATGGGATATACTACAGTTAGTCTAGCATGCAGTGTATTTTATATAGGAAAAACTAATCGCTCTCTAAGAGAGTGTATACTGGAACATATAAGAGACATTAAGAATGTTGGAGATATTAATACACTGGCACGACATGTGAAGTTAGAAGGGTCACATCATAGTTTTAGATTTTTTTGTATTAGAAATTATAAATGAAAGTATTAGGGGGGGGATTTAAAGAATAGAGCAGAGTTAGTAGAACATGAGTGCATACTGTATTTTAATGCAGAGAAACCACCAGGTATTAATGATGCTGTTTCTTTAAAACTGGTCTTACGTGCACGGACACTCCCCCATTTATATTTTAGTATACATAGATTGAATTAATGTTTTTTTTAATATAGGTTTTTAACTAATTTGTTAATGTTGGCATTTTTTATATGATGTTCATCGTGTTTCACTGCTGCAGTCATTACACTTGGGTTATCCTGCCATCCGGCGGTCCTGCAGTCGGCCAGAGTTCCAAAGTCTTGGTCCGGCGTCGGTTGCTGTCGCTTCTTCCCTGACGTCAGTGCGCCAGGGGTATATAAGATGCAGCCGACTCCATTTTCTTCAGTCTTTCTTGCCTCACGGTGCCTGAAGCAAAAGCAGTTTGCATGTGCCGGTCGGCCAACTCCTGAGATTTTCAATTCGAATTTCAGAACCAAAGTCTTCAATAAAGTTAAGTACCCCGTTGGGGAAACTTTTTCTTGCCTCAGACCGATGTCAGTAAAAGTTAATAATTGTATTTCTTGTGGGATGCAAATACCTCATAAGGATTTTCATTCTTACTGTATTCCATGCCTAGGCCCAGACTACAATGTCACTAGTTGTAGGTTTTGTGCTAGATTTAACAAATGCACTATTAAACGTCTGTTTGATTTTGCTCGCCATTACTTTGGCCGAAGGTTTAATTATATCATGCCGTCGGAACAACAGACGACCGGAATACACAAAAAACGCAAAGACAAGGATAAGGACAGGCATCCGAGGCCCAAAACTTCTAGGCCAGTCGCCGGTTCTCAGTGAGGCACTTTCGCAGCACCTGACACCCGCTACCTCAGAGCCACAGGCCGCCTCCGACTCCCACGTGGAGATGTCTAGGCCTCTGGATACTCAAGGTGTTGAGCCTACGGAAACTAACCTTTCAGATGGGTCCGGAGCCGCTGAGCAGGCATCGGCTTCTTATGGTGTTTTCAGACCTTCACAGCTTACCATAAAAACTACAGCCAAGTCTAAAACTCCATTAAAGACAAAGAAGCAAGTACAGCATCTACCTGGACAGGTCTCCATGCCTAAAAAACAGATGCTCAAAATGGCCGAAGACTTAATTACTCTGATCAGGGGTTTCCATCCCCCTCCTGATAAAAGGCCTATGCAGGATACAGACTGATTCCTCTGACCAGGTTTCCATTTCTTCTGATTCCTTTTCAGACCAGGGATACTCTTTACCCCTCTATGAGGACTCTGATGCTGAAGAATCAGTTCCTTCAGCCTCTCCTCCTGAGGATTACTCTTTTGGGGAAACTTTACATACCATGAGGGAGCATTTCCACTGGGAGGGCCAGGATTACTCAGAATCCAAGAAAAGACTCAGAGACTTTCTTTTATTGCCTCAGCACAGGCCCCTTGCTATTCCGCCAGTGTTGGATATTGTGGATGATGTGTTCTCTGAATCCAGTTTAAATCCTTATTCTTTGCCCCCTGCTCCAGTCAAGCCAGATAGGTACTACAGAGTCCCTGACTCTCACATATTTCTTTATAATAACCCTGTTGCTGACCCAGAAACTATTTCCCAGGGTCCCAAAGGGGTAAAGGCTTCCATGGCTAAAAATCCAGTTCCCTCTGACAGGGATTCTAGAGCATTAGACAGATGGGGGAAGAAAGTTTACACTTCTGCAACTTTAGCAGTGAGAGCTTTAAACTGCCAGTTTCACATGCTTAAATACCAACAGTATTTAATGTCTGTTAAAACAGAAAATGCTTACAAGTTCAGCACATCCTGACTTTAAGGAAATGCAGGATTTATTACATGCAGCTGAACAAGTGGGAAAACATACTCTGCAATGTGGTTTTGATTCATTAGAGGCTTCTTGTAGAGCAGCAGTTACAGGATCTGTGATTCGAAGGCATGCTTTTTTAAAAGAACAAAGTTTACGTGATCATGTTAAGGCAAAAGTATTGTATGCTCCTTTGTAGCCGGATATTTTATTTGGTGTCAAGGCAGAAGAGGTATTAAAGAAAATGGAGGATAAGGCAAAATCTATGCAAACAGTGAAGGATTTCTTACAGGTACAGCCACCTCGATTTAGCAGAAATTGACCTTCAAAGAATTGGTCCTAGCAGAAATTGACCTTCAAAGAATTGGTCCTTTCCAGTGTCAGACAGACCACAAAGAGGCAGATACAGACGCCCAAGAGGCAGATCTCAGCCCCAAGGCTCTTACAGACCACGACAGTGGGGTGCTTCAACCCCAAAAGGAGGTGAAGACAAGTCACAACCTTATAGGAAACAGCCTCAATGACTTCCCCCTTCAAATTCCAAGCACTTACCTTCTGGCAGCTCCCTTAGGGGGAAAACTAGCACTTTTTTCTCAAAATTGGCATATAATCACCCAAGACAAATGGGTTCTGAATATTGTGTCTCAAGGTTACAGGTTCCACTTTCACACTCTACCAAGGCAAAAAGGATTGCCAGACCTGCCACAAAATCAATGGGCAGAGGCACAAAAACAAATTACAGCCCTCATGGACATGAGAGCTATTCAAAGGGTGCCACAACAGGAACAAGGATAAGGATTTTACTCGAGACTTTTTCTGGTCCCCAGAAAGGACAAAGCCTGGAGACCCATACTAGACCTTTTTACTCTCAATACTTACCTGGATGTTCCGAAATTCAAAATGTTGACACTACAGCAACTTCTACCCATGCTGGGCAAGAAGGCTTGGCTTGTTGGACCTCAAAGAGGCATACCTGCATGTCCCTATCAGACAAAATTGCAGAAGATACCTCAGATTCATATCTGATTCAATGCATTACCAATTCTCTGCACTGCCCTTTGGCTTATCTACTGCGCCCAGGGTCTTTACAAAGTGCCTGGCACCAGTAATTGCATTTTGCAGACAAAAAGGAATTCAAATATATCCATACTTGGATGACTGCCTTATTCAAGCAGAAAGCAAGGACATACTTCTAAAGCATCTGGCGTTTGTAAAAAGGTTGCTAATTTGCCTAGGGTACACAGTAAACGAAAAGAAGTCAAAACTAGTGCCCTCACAAGAGATAATGTTCCTGGGTGCCAGCTTAAATACAATGGCCCGGATGGCTTATCTCACGCCAGACAAGCAAGGACAACTGACTCAGTACTTTCAATTGATGGCAACAAAAACCCAACTCCCTGCAAGAAAAATTCTGCAGGCCTTGGGATTCATGGCATCCTGTATACTACTAATTCCATATGCTAGATTGCATATGAGGAAATTACAATGGTACCTAAAAAGTATTTGGACTCAACACTGTCACAGTTTGGAAGCAGTAATACCACTAATTCCCTGCCTACAACAGGAGTTTCGATGGTGGGCACAGGCATGTCACCTCAACCAGGGACAGCTTTCATTCTACCCACAGCCAGGCAGACACTAACAACAGACGCTTCGGATTACGCCTGGGGAGCACACATGGCAGGAAAATGTATTCAGGGCAAGTGGGCCACAGACCAAATGCATCTTCACATCAATCAAAAAGAGATGTTAGCTGTGCAAAATGCCCTAACAGCTTTCAAGGACCTTCTGCATCCAGGACAACTATTATTAAAGACAGACAACACCACAGTTATGTGGTACATAAACAAGCAAGGGGGCACTCATTTTTATCCCCTATGCAGACAAGCCATGACCTTGTGGAACACAGCTCTAACCTATCAAGTTCATCTGCAAGCACAATTCCTGCTAGGAAAGAAAAATACTCTGGCAGACGACTTAAGCAGAAACATCATGGATCCTCACGAGTGGAAATTAAATCCACAAGTATTCAGCATGATAATGCAAGAATGTGGGTGCCCAGACATAGATCATTTTGCCTCCCCAATGAACTGCCAACTACAAAAATTCTGCATAAGGATTTATCACACACAAGCATGGAAAGAGGATGCTCTCTCATTCAGCTGGAAAAGCCTAAAAGTTTATGCCTTCCCACCACTGCCACTCCTTTTAAAGGTACTCCTAAAAGCCAGGCAAGAAAAAACACAGATGATCCTGATTACCCCAGACTGGCCACGGTAGCACTGGTACCCAATCTTAAAGAACTTAGCTCAAGGCCCACCATGGATTTTACCACAAACTCCACACTTATTGACTCCACAAAACAGTCAGATCCTGCACAATCAGCTCAAAACCTTAAACCTGGCTGCATGGCAGATTCCTTAGCCAAGCAGACAAACACCTCTGTTATGGATGTCATTTTGGAGGCCAGGAGGCCTAGCACCAGGAAATCTTATTCAGAAAAGTGGAAGAGATTCTGTGCCTGGAACCAGGCGCAAAGCTTTGACCCACTTGTCCCAAATATTCCTCAGATATTACAATACTTAACTGAGATGCTGGACAAAGGACTACCTTTTTCATCCATTAAGATCCACGCCTCTGCCATCTTGGCTCACTTCAACACAGATCCTCCTATTTTATAAGACCACCCCGAGAGCACCAACACCAACTTGGGACCTCAATTTTGTCTTGGAAAAATTAACTTTACCTCCTTTTGAGCCAGCCAATTCAGCAGAATTAAAATATGTGTCATGGAAAACTGCTCTACTTCTGGCAATAACCTCAGCACGAAGGGTCTCAGAGTTACAGGCACTAATGGCAGTGGAGCCTTTCATCATTTTCCACCAAGACAGGGTTTCCTTAAGAACAAACCCTTCATTTATGCCAAAAGTAGTATCCAGTGTGGCTCTTAACTAATCTATGCACTTGCCAACTTTTTATCCAAATCCCCAGAATAAAGGGGAGAGACTTCTGCATTCATTGGACATACACAGACAGTTACGTTTCTACTTGGACAAAACAAAAGCTTTCAGAAAAACTGAGCAATTGTTTGTAGCAAATGCTGCAGGATCACAGGGAAAGGCTATTTCAAAGCAGACCATTTCAAAGTGGATAGGACACTGTATCCGTTTCTGCTACACACAGCATGGGAAACCTGTAACATTAGGCCACATTCCACCAGGGCAACAGCCACTTCAACTGCCTACCTTAGAGGAGTATCTACCAAAGACATCTTGGAAGCTGCAACTTGGAGTTCATTGCACACCTTTACCAAGCATTATCACTTGCCTCTTTACTCTAGATCCAGGGCTGGCTTTGCCACTGCAGTGCTGCAGGGCTTCGTAACCACCCCAAATTCTCTCTAGAACCAGCCACCCTACCTCAGCTTTGGGATTCTACCCAAGTGTAATGACTGCAGCAGTGAAACACGATGAACATAGTACAGTTTTGTACCTACCATAAATGTAGATGTTCAAGTGTCTTCACTGCTGCAGTCCTGGTTACCCTCCCTCCATCCCCTCTTTCTTAGCTGGGACTTATCTACACTTGTCTACCCTATAGTACCTATGTGGTGTATTTGCTGGTAACTGAAAATTTTGGTTTTACTTTTTATGTATGTTTTATTAGCAGTGTGTATTGCCTACCTATTTGGGGGCACCTGACATCTGGGGCAAGAAAAACTGAAGAAAATGGCGTCGGCTGCATCTTATATACCCCTGGCGCACTGACGTCAGGGAAGAAGCGACAGCAACCGACGCCGGACCAAGACTTTGGAACGCTGGTCGACTGCGGGACCACCTGACGGCAGGATAACCCAAGTGTAATGACTGCAGCAGTGAAGACACTCAAACATCTACATTTATGGAAGGTACAAAACTGTACTTTTTTGATATGTTATGAATATAGAAAATAATATGTTTTTTATTTGATATGCGACATTTTCAAAGGTAGTTAGATGTGGATGCTTTACTTTGGTTGAGAATTATTTAAATAGTAAGTTCATTCATTGTAAGATAGTCTGAAGAAGCGATTTTTAAGTCATGAAAGTGCTGACTTTGTTTAATAAATGTTTGTTTTGCAGCCATGTTGATTTAGTGCCTGGTTTGATTGTAACATTTTTGTTGACTTGTACTCTGTACTGAGTCTTTACCTAGTTTGTTTTTGATTTACAATAAACAATGTTGCTCACTAGTTAGCGAAACAAGCTGGTTTCACCATTGTAGTTATCAGTGTAATGTAAAATATGTTTGCATTCGTGACTTTTCCCCCTCCAAACATAAGAACTGAAAGAAAGAAAAAAAGATAGTGATAACTAGAAATCTGATAAACAAAGAAAGAAAAGGGAGGCTGAGTATCCAGGTGTTTATTTGGCACTGAAGGTATCTTGACCAGAAACCCAGATGCCACCTTTGCTACCAGCTGTGGTACATTCTGTTTCTCTGTCAGACCGCAGGAGACTATCCTAATACCAGACAGGTCCTCAGAGAAGTTCATAACTGGACATTCATCAGTGAAAGAACTCACTAGATTTCTTTCCACTATCTCTCCTTTAGCTTTTTTCCTTGGGTCTACTCCATCCTTTTGTAGCTCATCTGAAACAAAATGAGACAGGATAATGAGAGCATTTTTGATGGTTTGCTTGAAATTTGTGTCATCCCATCCTGTTCTGTCTCCGGGTGAATGGGGTTGGCCCACATTTTGATATGTTAAGCTCCTTCCCTGGTCCCAGTTTTGGCTCCAGTGGCTTCAGAGTTGATGTCTCACTCAGAGCTTGTAAGGACTGCCACTGACCATCTTGGATATGTGTACGCTGATGTTTTTTATCCAGCTCACCCAACACCAAGACCCTCAGTTGATGGAGTCTCAGAGCTGGACCCTTGATGCGAGTTCTTCAGTACCATGCTTTTAAGATTTGTTTGGTGCCATTTTCTTTGAGTCGTTAGCATTTGAGGTGTCTACTCTGATCACAATATCAAAGCTCACTGGATCTTGTGTGTCATTGCCTTCTTCCTTGATGCCAATCAAGTGGGGATTGATACTGCACTGACTTTGAGGTTTAAAGTGCTGATGGACGCGGGATTGGCTTTTAATTTTATCAAGAGGATTGCTTCTGTGACGACTCACCACTGTCTACCAGTAATCAGGGAGCCTCAGTTCTCACCACTGGCACCAGTGGGAGACGTTTACTGGGAGGATAACAGGTGTACATGCAGTATTTCCATTTGTCGCTCTCTGCATTAAGTGTAATTTCCCTTAAGAGCACACAGAGACCATAGTCAGTCTGGGGCTGGTTTCTCCATATTCCTCCAGATCCCCAATAAGGCTCCCACTGGCACAGCTATAGAGTTGAGATCTCAGCTGAGTGACCAAGCCAAGACCTCCAGCACCCGCTCTATCCAACCAGTGCTTCGTGTCCCTGTTCAGGTAGCTCACACACACACACACACACACACACACACACACACACACACACACACACACACACACACACACACACACACACACACACACACACACACACACACACACACACACACACACACACACACACACACACACACCTAGGAAAGGCTGGCACAGGCTTACTAGCTAAGCCCCCTTCTGCCCAGACTGTAAGATAGTTACCACTCCACCAGTCACTCCTTATCAACTACTTTAGGGCCCTTAACAAAGGGTGTCCACTTTCACTGTGTAATATTAATACTAATACAAATGTTAGTTTGACCAAGAGAAAGGCTGAGAAAGGCTATTAGGAGTGGCCCACACAGTGTCACCAAATACATATGCAAGTGCTCTCATAGCTTAAATATCTCTACCCAGATCAGCCACAATGAAAGGTTTAAATATATTTAATAATAAACAATAAAAGAACAAGAAAATACTAAATATATATTCACATTGACATCCAAGTTCAGAATCGCAGGAAATATTTAAAATAACATTGCAGTGTAGGCTCACACAAATAAAGGAAAACATCTAAACTAAACTTCACTATACTTCTGACTGTATCTAAGAGAATTATACTGTTCCCCAGAAACATACTATTGGAGCAAAGCAGATGATATGGTGAATGGATCTTCTTGTTATCATGTCCAAGACAGAATGCAGAAGTCTCTGTCTCACTAAAAGACTTCTCAAAATAATATCTAAAATATTACTGCTGGGAGCTTGCAGAATGACGTCATTTCTGGTCATCTGACTTCTAGTTCTCATGCAAACCCCTATTGCTGAAGCTGGTAGTATATAGCTTTTACCTGTAAAAATACTAATACAAGGGCTTTTGCTCAGATCTTTGGCAGATGCTGGAAGTCATAAAACAATTGCATTCCTTCATGCTTCTATAGTAGCAATTAGTTCACTCCAAAGACAGTACAGAAAGCTTCGTAGTACAGACTTTGTTTCTCTAGCTGCATTGAAAACTTGAGAGATAGCCTCTTTATGGTATAACCTTTATGGCATAGCCTACAAAGTGATTTAATTTCAAATATGTTTCTAAAGCTTGCTGAACTGAGGTTAATCTCCTGTATTCCAGATTCCACTGTTAAAATGTATACATTTAAACAGTTACAATAGTGCATGAACATTTCTGTTCTCTTCCAGTAAACCACACTGTGGATACATTTTAAACGCAGCATTTTAGAAATACTTTTTCCATCACAAACATCTGTGCAGAGCAGTTTCCTATACAGATGTCATACAGTTTTAAAAGCATTTATTATAAATTAGTGTGATATTCACAAATGACATATAATTATTTACAAAATTCCAGCTAGCTGTGCTGGCAGGTACCTCCTTTCTTCACAGCTTCTTCATCTTGGAAGTCTACAGAAACTCTCTAAACACAAACTCTAACTCTTTACTCTCTTCATTATGTACCTCAGCCCTCTCGCATCTCTCCCCTGGACAGAGCAAGCCTAAAGGTTTCATGCAGTCTCCTACTGAGTTTCAGGCAGGTTTTGGGAATTTGGACTTGTCCCTGCCAGATCCTCCCTGATGTGCAAAAAGAGGCACATTAGCTCTCCCACAGAGTCCCTCATCTCGTGCACTGATTTAGATAAAAAGGGTAGGTTTCCCACAGTCCCCTCCAGAAGATGCCAGATTTGGTGAAGTACTAGAATTGGTGTGCCAGAGGGTGTCTTGGCCCTCTGAACTCTCCTCCCAGCAGCAGCAGCATTCAGATGTGTCTTCTCTACCTCCTGGGTCCGTACACCCTTATGTAACTGACTGACTGAACTTGTGGTGGGAAGAGTATGGCAGAAGCCATGTTTCGTGGAAATGATGTTCAGGAAACCAGACAGAATCCTTCATCCTCTTAATGATAGCAGCAGTGAAGTAAAGGCCATCTGATGAATTCCTTTATTGTAGTGATGGCTACCAGAAAAGAGCTGTCTGAAGACACAGCTGTAGTGGATCGAATGAGGAAGAGCACTTGGGCTGTGGCCCATTTGCCCTGAGAGCATTAAATTGTGTTACTCACATGAAATGCTTTTGAAGAGACCTAGCTAAACAGGCATTAGACTCTCTGAGGAAGCTCTCTATGAGACTATTACAGAAGTTCAGCTAATGGAGCACCCAGAGCAGCAGGTGCAGGCATAACAATGAGACAGCATGCTTGGCTCTACCTTTGTGATTTTTGTGAGCAACTGTATCCTTTGTATGTGCTGCCAATGATGAATCTTCACTATTTGGATCCAAAGATAAGGGGGAATTGTAGATGACTGAGCAGGAAGGTAAGATGTCGGTCGTCTATATATTGTTTGAGACTGCCTCAACTCCAGCAATCGTACAACAAGAATCATAAGGATCACATAGTGCTCTGGTTCAGGAAGTCCCAGTGCCCATCCTTTGACTGCATTTCTGACAGGCATGGTTGAAGCAGAGTTTGCCTCTTTAATAGACAACATCCCAGGGGCAGATTTGGTTCACAAAATTAGAGATTCATGGTTCCCTTTCTGGGGAGACAGGACTTGGGAAGTCTTAATTGGTGAGACCACCACCAGTAAGAGACCAATTACCAGTAGGGTACCTCAGAACTGTGTGCTGGGAACACTCTCTTATTTGGCATCTATTTCTTGGAGGTAAAGGCTTAATATCAAGGGCCTTAGGCTGACAAAGTTCACAGATGACTGCAGATTGGGAGCCATCAGATTCCCCCCAGGACACAAACATCTTACAAGAGGGTATAACACAGACAAATGACTGGTGCCAAAGTCATGGATTAAAACTTAATGCCAAGAAATGCATTATAGGGCCTTTTGGGAAAACTGCCACCCATGCTTATTATTCCATTGAATGACCAAGTAATCAGGAACTGGGAACGTAAAGAGCCAGTAATCTGGCCTTTAACTAACAAGTGTTCAAGGTAGTAAGAAAATCATTCTGTGTCATCCAGCTTATAAAGAAGGGCATGAAATCCAAGTTCAAGGAAGTCATAGTGCCACTTTATTCGTCCCTCATCAGAGCCATCATTGAGTATAATGTCCCCTTCAGCATGTACTTGACCAGGCATATGCAACAGATGGAATGCTTACAAAGGTTCCTTACCAGGAGAATCCAGTATATAAACACATTGCCGCGTATGGATCACCTTAAAGCCACATGTCTGTAATGTGTCTACTACAAGTTACTGAAAGGTGAACTATGCGTAGCATATAAGGCATCCTTGAATCCAGCTCTGGTGGACCTTTTGCACATCCACAAAACTAACTTCATCAGAACCACTAGATCCAAGGATTTAAATTTTGTTTGCGACATAAATAAAATATGCTGGCAAGACAGGTGTGTATCTCAGGGGATCCCTTTGCTGTGGAACAGGCTCCCCATCCATGTGAAAGCAGATTCTGTCCCTAATTCTATTTAAGCAAAACCTTGACCAGTGGATGAGAAATAGGAAAAACACCCTGGATCTGGCCCCCCATGTCTCTTATAGACTGAGGCAGACAATAATGGCCAAACTAACATAACCCCCACCATCCATAATCTGTAGAAACTTCCTAACATACTGCCTCTAAATAAACACCCATGACACATAGAGACAAAGTTAGGCTGGATTTCACAGCCAGACTTATAAATGCCCTAGTGGTCATTAGCCTAGTATATACCTATGAACCTCTAAGAATTCACTTGCAACATTTACAAAAACAAATAGATGTATTTCTCCATATGAGCATCCAGCCAAGGACTAGTCCCCATCTGTATTCCAATTCCATTAATCTTGCATTTTCTCTCATCATTGTTTGATGCTAGCTCCAGCTATTCCACAGTTAAAGTTCATTTGACAGTTGTGTGGATTTCCATTTTCCTCAGTTGCAGCACATACTGTGCAAAGCTTTTTTGAAAAGAACCTTCCTACTATGTCTTCCTGTCAAAGATCCAACATCACATTAGGACCTTAATAGTGTGATCAGTATCTTAACATATCATCCAGTTGAGCCATCTTCCTTTGCAGAAATGAAATACCTTTCATGGTAAAAATATTCTGTTGGCCTTTACTTCAGTAGGAAGGATTTCAGAATTACAGACGTTCTCATCTGTACCTATTTATTTGATTTTCACAAAATTAGTTGCTCACTGTGGAGAGGAATTTCAGAGCACTGTTTGCTTCTCCCTTGGGTATTTCAATCATTTGTGTGGCAGTGGTCTTATTACCTGAAAGGAAAGGTGAAAGTGGGTGCTTATTTTTTTTTTATCATTTCAGAGATGAACTGAATGAGCTTTGTGCTGTTTTGCTGAAGGGAGGGCAAAGACTAGTGAGATTTGGTGATGTTTTCCAAATCTGAATTAAAGTATACTTGCATGTCTGCTATATGATGAATACATTCTAGAGACGTTTTTGCAGTACAAGAGAAAGATGAAAAAGCAACAGTCAAACATTTGTTTACAGTTGTGCTATGGTTTACTCTGTTTGGGGCCTTTCCCATTACAGAACTATTACTGCCTTTCAGTTGTGTTATCCAACCTAAAGAACTTTGTCTGCTCAACAACCTACATATGGAGATTGATCATGTTTCCTACAGGACCTGTTTGCTGTTTCCTTTTTCGTGCCTCTTCTGGTGATCCTGTTTACCAATTTTCTGAAAAAAGCAGACACAAAGGAAGCTTGTTTGGCCATCACCTTTGTACTGTGACTGAACAGTGTGTGACATTACTGGCGAGGGTGCCCCCATCTAGATTTCCACTGTTTTCCAGATGGAAAGGCAACTCATGATCTGTTGTGGACCGCAGTGCCAGACATAGTTGTGGAAGGAAGGAAAGAAGAGTATTTATCATTTGCCTTTGCTGATCTGGGTTTTACTGCTGTGTACATAGCAGGTAAGCTCCACTGCTTCAAACTTGGAAGACATGGAAGAGGCTGGCAACGGTGTGCTTTGTTGTTACCATTACTTTTTGCAGCAGTCATTGCATTATCCCATAATTGTGACTATAAGCATCACTGGCAAGATGTGCTGGCGGGTTTATTGTCTTTGCTGTTCTCTGTTACAGGTAGTATTACCCTTTTTTGAGTAACCCAGAGTGCCACATGCCACATTACTGCAAAGTTAGATTATCTAACCCTCTGGATGCAAAGTATGGAAGTTCTTTCAACAGGATACAAGTATAGGCAGATTAAGACACCTTAATGAGGAACTTTTTTATGGACTGCCAGGTCAGTGGTGGCAGTTGTTAATGAAGCATTATGCCCATTTTTTTCTAGTTCCTTAGACTTTTCATTTGTGAGCTGTTTGGAACCATATCCAGTTGTGTTTTGCTGCAGACAGATACTGTAGCTGCAATCTGCCAGCCATTCCACTGTGTTGTGTCTATAGTATTGGGCAACAGAGATAGATCATATGGCAAGATGGCATCATTAACTATTCTGAAAGAAGCAGTATGTCTCCCCTGTGCTGCAGCCATGTGTTTCTGGAATAAGACATCAGGAGGATCAAACACTCAATTGCTGTTACTAGCACTGTTAATTATCTGGAATTAAAACTGCCATACTCAGCTTCTGCTTCAGAATAAATTGAAGTGTTGAACTGTTTCAAGAAGTCATTATAGGACCGCTGTCATGAAGGTTTATAATACATTGCCTATGATATTTAAAAGATACATTTTAAATAGATGCAACAGTGGAATAGAAGTAAACTCTTTTTTCTTCATACCTTGGATGTCCACAGACAATTGCATTTATACCTTCAGTGATCAAAATTTGTAAGCAGATTCTCAAATTATATTTCCTTTGCTCCTTCATATTAGTTTTTCAAAGTGTATAAAACAACACTGCTCATATGGCTATAAGACTGTATCACTTTTGCTCATTCAGCTAGGTGTCATTATCTACCGCCATCTTCAAACACTCTCTATAGTGTATGGTATTTATGCAGCAGCAACTTGGTGTACATTGCATACCTTTTCCATACATTACAAGCTGGATATCATCTGCAGGGCTAGATCTTCTTTGGAGCTACCATCCTCAAGGGCATCCTGTCATAATTCCACCCAGGAAAACTATATAAATTTTTATTCTGTCCCATCAGCTGAATTGAAGAAATGTAATGAAATAGGATACATATGTTTTGCACTTACCGTAATTATGGATCTTTTTTATCCCTAGATTGTCTAAATTGATAAGCTGCCCACCTTCCCCCCCTACCAAAATGTCACTGTTTTTATTCTGAGGGACCTAGTAGACCTATATGAAGACTGTTCTCTTTTCCACCCATACTGCATGCATTATTTATGATACACTTCAAAAGAAGCAGCAAACTCTTTTTGAAGTAGGGTCAGGGACAGATTTACTATGAGAGTTTGGAAGGAGCTTGAGGTTTGAAAGCTTGATAGACCTACCGGATCAGACCTGTGAAGGCTGTTCTTGCATCAGTTGAATCAGACAGACTACAGATGAAAGTGTTAGAAGTATATAACTTGTAATGTTGTTTGTGTTTCAGTGTTGCAGTACTAACAAGATGGATTATCCCTTCTGTGGTAGCCCATGGCCAGCCCTAGTAACAGCTTTAAACCCTCCTTCTGGGCTGTCAGATGCCCTGATCCAGATGTCAGGACATCTGGATATAAGGGTCATTAGCTAGCACTATTTTATCATCTCTTTCTTTCTGTCTGACCCTGAAACATCCACTACTGTAGTCTGCATCTTTCAGTTTGAACCAGACTTCTTCAAAAAGTGCTCTGTTTGAGAATCTTTTCTTATTTTATATGGTTTACTTTAGGTTGAATACTAGGAATAGCAATTGTCTTGACTGTGGAAAACAGATTCCACATTGAGACTTTCACTCCATCTGTTTTGAATGGACCTGGCAGGAACTAATTTGTTTTTACTGTGCTCACATAATTAAGCATATCATCTGACACTGGGACATATTTTAGAAAAGGGGAGGCCGGGATCTTCATGCACTGTAGCTTATGGTTAGTACATAACTTCTTATCCAATGTTGTCTTCTCCATCTAGCTTCAGCTTATTGATTATCGTCTTCGATGCTGGACAAAATTACTAGACTTTAACCTGCTGGGCTCTGTCTCCTCTACCCACAATCCCCCACTCCCTAGCAGATACCATGCATCAGTTTTGCTGCTGATTCCAGTCAGCAGCTCAGTTCATGGCTCAGCTACAGTGTACTGTTTTTTATGCTTTTTTTCCGTGTCCCTGCTACCCCTTCCTGCTGGATTATAGTTAGAATGCGATCAATGACGGGGTTAGGATTGATAGCTTTTTGCTTTGTGTGTCTTTAGTTAGGGGAGGGCTTTTTCCAGCCTTTGAGAACCATCGATTGCTGTGTTGACTTTTCTTCTGTGTATCTTTTTCTGTAGAGTTGGTCTATAGGGTTAGTGTAGTGTTTACCATGCTACAGTTTTTACTGTTCCAGTGAGGTGTTTCTTAACCATGTATAGGGGGTTTAAGAAAGGTGTTGCTGTAGGCACAAGCTGCCTTTGCCAGATGCTAACAAGTGCATGTATTGCTTTGGGGCTCCCACCTTAATTCCTCCTGTTCAGTTTGTGAGGGGTTCAGGTCCAGGGCCATTAATGACAAGAGGTCAAAACTAATGCTGAAGGGTCTCCTCTCTTCTGGTTCTTCATCTTTGGCTCTAAATGACCATTGGCACAAGTCTCACCATTCTTCTTCTAAAGACTCCAAGACTTCTAGAGGGGACCACAAGAGGTCCTCCTTTGTCTCCATGCCTGGACCCTCTTCTGACTGGCCAGATCTGAAGGAGCTGCTCACCTTCAATGCAAACCATGATTAAGACTCCATTAATGCCCCCAAGTGTGCCAAGCCATTTTTTTTGTGAATGGGAATTTGTCAGGTGGGGTAGCTTCCCCTTCTCTCCTTCACTCTGCCAGAGTCTTCTCCTTCTCTGCCCTATGTCTTGAGTCTGTCCTTCTTGGATCCATTAGGTGGGTCCTTCACCATTAAAGCAACCCTGATGGCTTCATCATTTCAGTCATCGAGGTTGGTGGACATTATCAAAGCTTCAGGTTTGGAGCAGCTGATGAGTTCCTCCTTGCAGACTCAGATGCAGTTGGGCCTTATTCCTTCAGGTCTGAATCCCCTCCCTGGAACCTCTGCTCCATCACCTTGGTTTCCTCCCTTGGACCCCGAGGTCCTCAGGCCTGACAGTGTTTCTACATTCAGGGATCAAGCCAACAGCCTGGCCACGTTTGGCTCCAACTCTCACCTTGGTCTCATCAGCTCTGGCTGTGTCTGAGCAGAGTAGACCTCAGGACCCATGACACTGAGGTTGGTGTTTTTGGGTCAGGTTAGACAGTCCTGGCTTGGGTCCATTCCTCCCTGTCAGAGCATCGTCCCTCAACAGTTCAGCTCTGGTCGTGATGGGGTGATGTGTAGCTCCCCCAGGTTCGGGAATATCTTGGATTTCTTTGGATCCTGGGACTGTCAGCTCTTGGTGGTCAGTTTTCACCTCTGCCTTTGATGTCGTGGAGAGGATGCTCTCCACTCAGGAGATGGATCGGTCTTCTTCAGACAGTGTCCCTTACCCCATCTCATCTGTGCCCTACAGGCAGTCGTCAGCCTGCTGCTGGACAGCCCATGTCAGTTGGCCTTCACTCCACCCCTTTTTCCAGGCTTCCTGCTACTACCCCTTCTTCAGCTCTGCTAGACCAGGAGGTCTCAGGTAAGAAGTGGTGCAGGAGGAAGCACTTCAACTCCCTTAAGTTCCTCACCTTGACCATGAGGAAGGAGAGGAGTCCCCTAAGTTACTGTGCAGTGACATCCCCTTTGGCATTCTGTTGGAGTTTCCTTGCCAGCTTGGAGGCTGGGCCACCAAAGTCCCCCCTCAGAAGGAGTCAGCATTTTTGAAGGCCTTTGGTGGGGCCCATCCATGCCCTGGGTGGTGCACCTTCAGATGCGCTCAGAAATCTAGTGTCATAGAAGGAGTGGAAGGAACCCAACACAGGGTAGCCTATTCTTAAGAAGCCAGACAATATCCTTGCTCCACCCAGGGATTGGCCACGCTGGAGTATGGGCCCGGCCCTGGATGTAATTGTGGTGGCGGCCTCCAAAAAGAAGGAAATTTCTGAGGAGAGTTCCTTGATCCATCCCCCAAACAAGGAATCTTGGGCTTTGAACTGACTAGAGCAAGCGTTGTTATGCCTCAGCAACAATTGTGCTGAGAGCACTTAACTACCACTTGACAAAGCTTCTGTGTGACCTTGTGAACTTCTCTGCTGCCAGTCCGAATGCCATCTTTGATTATCTGTCAGTTCACCCAAGTTGTTCGCTGGTATATCAAGCCATTCAGATAAGTGCCCCATTGGGGGTTTCTTTTCTTATTTACTGTTGCTTTTTGCTGTGGGGTTTTTACATGCCATCCAGAAAAGGCAAATGCCAGTGTGGAAGACAAATCCCATATAAAGTAAGTCATGAGCAGTGCTTATTTTGCTTGGGGCCTACTCATGGTCATAAAACTTGTTGTATTTGTCAGGTCTTTGTGCCTAAGACTTTACAAAGTTTTTTTTTGTCTCTTGCTATTTACTTGGAAAATCAGCATCAAATTTTTAGTGAAAGACATTATGGAGGGAACTTCTAGGCCTGATGTTGAGTCTTCACTGAAGAGAAAGGCCAAAAAAACCAAGGTCAAAGTCTTCTGCTGTGCCTCTTACATTGGACGCTTATCTTGAGGGTGGTGAAAGTCCTGAGGTTTGGCCAGTTCTGGGGTTGGATTCCTCGGCAGGATCTGTTTCAGAGGCCGGCATGGATCCAACAACAGGGCATGTCCTTGGAGACAGTGGAGACCTCTGTTTCCGATGGTTAGAGGGAACCAAGACTTGTAATTACAGAAGGGCCTAGGGGGGTTCTGCAAATTCTGGTGAGGGAGGAGATTCTGATGACTATTATTGAGTGTAGGCTAGTGTTGGATCCTTCCCTGTTTCATAAGGTGGACGTCCATGTAAGTAACAAAGAAGCAAAAACAATGCAAGTTTCTTCACCCAGAGATCCTCAAAGTGAGTGTCAAAATTTTACCCAGGGCATATTTAATGCCCTTATGACTTTGAAGCCTCCTTCGGGTGTCTCTGTCCCTGCTCCTCCTTGGACATCTTCCCCTCAAAAGAGAGTTAGGGACCAGGATTCCTCTGATAGGAAGTTTCCTTGGATGAGGAATCCTTAGCCTATTCCACCCAGATTCCTTTCCCTCTAGAGTATACATCTCCTGAGCAGGAATCTACTAGTACATAATCTCCTGTTAAAGAGATTACTTTTGGAGATACAATTGCTAAGATGAGGGAGCATTTCATGTGGGATTGCTCCCAAGTTTCTGATATGTAAAAGAGATATTATGAGCTCCTAAAAAATGGAGTCTCCTTTACCATCTGCTGTTTGTCCTGTTTTGTCTGCTTTACTGGATGTTTTCTCTTCAGCATCTCAAGTCCCAGATTCTCAGCCCCTTGCTCCTAAGAACCCTGACTATTTTTACAAGGTGTCTGAAGATTGCAAATTTCTTTATAGGTGTCTATCTGCTGACCTTTCAGTGTTTTTTATGGCCTCAGATAAGCCTTCTAAATTAGTGCCCACCACTAAACTTTTTCCCTCAGATAAGGAAAGCAGGACTATGGAAAGACTGGAAAAGAAGGTTTTTACATCTGCCACCCTTGCCTTTTGTGTAATTACCAAACTCGTATTACTAGATATGTTTTAGTTCTCCTTTCCCAGGTTGCTCAAGCTATTTCTGACCTTCCAGATTCTCAGGAAGGAAACTTCAGCTTTGTCTTTGCTAGGGGCTTCCTCTCAGGTAGCTCGCCATTCTGTCAAGTGCAGCTGCGATGCAGCAAAAGCTTCATCTAGGGCTGCTGCTTCAGGGTCTGTATTGAGGAGGTATTCTTGGATAACAGTGGTTTGTTTGGTACTGCTGCTGCTGATTTAAGTCCTTGCAGGAGAAAGGCATGGAATTACAGGACTTGAAACATCTTTTGGTTTCACATGTGCCTAAGTTTCAAAGGAATTATCCTTCCAAACCAGCTTTTGTTTGAAGACATGCCCGTCCTCCTCCTAAAAGTAAATAAACTGGTAGGAGGGCTCCTCCTCCTAGAACTACTCAGGCTTCTCCTAGTCAGAAGCAGCCCTTTCGAGGTAGTATCTGACTCACCAAAAGGATAAAGGGTCTCAAAAATCTGTCCTATGCTGCCCGACTGAAAGAACTCCAGCTCTATTCAGTCGCTTACCGCTTGCTCAGAGGTGACCTTTGCCTAACATACAAGGCCATGTCAAACCCAGATTTGATGAATATGCTTCACCTCAAAAAATCTAGATCCATCAGAGCCACAAGGGCGGGAGACTTAAACCTTGACACGGCTATTAATAGGACGTGCTGGAGGGATAGATTCATCACCCAAAGACTCCCTATGCTGTGGAACAAAATCCCGGTACATGTGAGGCAGAGCACCTCGCTGGCCTTGTTCAAGAGAAATCTTGACCAATGGATGGGAGATCGCAGATATACCCCAGGGATTACCTCAGTGTCACTGCTCGACAGAGGCACAGAAAAATAATGGGTATAGTTCCCCATACTAAAGGGGTGGCCTAAGCCACAAAACGATGGGCTAGGCTTGTAAATGCCCTCGGGCAGATAGCCTAGTATGAACCTATGAACCTATGAACCTATATTTTCTCACAGCCTCATTCCTCTTTCCCTTCATCTTTCTCTGACTCTTCCACTTTGGACAAACATAACACAAGACTCATGAGTTCTTTCTATAATTCAGAAAGGTTATTTCATGGTTTGGAAATTCCCTCCTCCTTTCATGGGCATTCCTCAGCTACCTCGGGAACAGTTGCAATTCTTCTGAGAGGTACTTTAAGATCTGTTAAATCAGAGAACTATTCAAGAGGTTCCACAGGATCAAAAAGGGAAAGGGGTTTATTCAAGAATGTTTCTGGTACCCAGAAAGGAGGGTTCTTGGAGACCCATTCTGGATCTTTCACACCTAAATACTTTTCTGAAAACTTCCTTCCTTTTGTATGTTTCTTCGCACGCAGTTTCCTTTATTTCTTCCTCAGGCTTTCATGGCTTCTTTGGATATCAAGGATTCCTATCTTCACATACTTGCTCATCCACTTTTCAGGAAATCTTTAGGTTTCTCTGTTGTTTCATAGGTGTGTACTAGGCTAATGGCCCTGGAGCCTTTACAAGCCTAGCCCATATGATTACCCTGGCATTGTGCCACCCAACTTAGTTCCCAGTGACTCTGTCGATTAAAGCCACTGGAGTGATCCCAAGGGTGAATTTTCTATTTCCCCATCCACTCATCAAGATTTCTCTTGAAGAAGGGGCCAGTGAGGTGCTCTGCTTGACATGTATGGGGAGTCTATTCCATAGCATGAGCAGTCTCTGGATTTATGAACCTGTCCCTCCAGCACATTCTGTTGATTGCGGTAATGAAGTTGAGGTCTTTGGAGCATGTGGTGCGGAGGGAGTGAGATTTCTTTAGATGTAGTTTTTCCAACAGAGCTGAGTCAGACATGGCTTTGTAAGTCAAGCAGAGATTGCCTCTAAGTAGGCGATACGGGACAGAGAATAGTTTGGGGGTTTTTTTAGTCTGTCCATATAAGACAATTGTTTAAGGTCTAGGAACTTCTTTGTGAGGTACTTTTGCAGCCTCTCCAGTTGTTGCAGGTGTTTAGTGAGGTACATGCCAAGTGGGGCATTGTACTCAATGACTGGCCTAATGAGTGAAGAGTAGAGGGAGATAATGACCTCTTTCTTCCTCGATGCAAAACCCTTAGTAATGAGATGTGCCACATAGAAGAACTTTCTGACAACTGTGGCAATGCGGTCGTCAAAAGAGAGGTTTCTGTCAACCTGTATCCCCAGATCTGTTATAACGCCTTCTCTGTTCAGTGGACTACCATCGATGTGGTAATTAATGGGAACTGGGTTTTCCCAAAGGGGATGACAACACATTTTTTTGGCGTTGAGCTTAAGGCCATGGTTCTGACATCAGTCATTGGTTTCACTGAGGCCTTTCTGTAGGATGTCAACACCACTTGGGGAGTTAATAGCAGCTCCCAGCTTGCAGTCATCTGCGAGCTTTGTCAGCCAGAGTCCCTTCATGTTGGCCTGGACTTCAGAGACGTAGATACCAAACAGGAGAGGACCCAGGACCGAGCCCTGTAGGACTCCACTCGTGACTGGTCGACAGTCTGACTTGGAGTCTTTGAGTCGGTTTGAAACCCACATAGTGATTATAGGGGTTGATGCCTAGCTTAGTGAGTTTTTCTACGATTCCTGAGTGGGAAATGGTATCAAAGGCTTTGGCCAGATCAAGGTAGGCTGTATGGAATACCTTGCTTTCATCCATAGCTCCTGGCATTTTCAGTTCTCTGCTTTGCCCTTTGGTCTCTCTACTGCACCAAGGGTATTCGTCATATGCCTTGCTCCTATGATTTATTTCTGCAGGCTTCAAGTCTTCCAAGTATTTCCTTACCTAGACTATCTCCTCTTTCAAGCATCCTCTCCAGAGATCTTGCAGCAAAATCTTCATTTTGCCTTTACTTTTTTGCAAACTATGGGGTTCACAATAAACCTCAAAAAGTCCTCTATAACCCCTTCTCAATATCATGTTTTCCTAGGGTGCAGGATTCAGACAGTGCCTTTGCTAGCGTACCTGCCACTACCAAAGGCCTTGACTCTCATTTCCTTCTTTCAAACTTTTGTTTCTTCCTTTGTCACAGCCAGAGAGTTTCTGTGACTTCTAGGATTTTTGGTATCCACCATCCCCATATTACTTCTAGTCAAACTCCAGATGAGAAATTTCAGTGGTACCTGAAATCAGTCTGGCAACAACATGCCAGAATTTCCCTAGAATTTACAGTTCCACTTCTTCCCTATCTAAAGAGGGAACTTCATTGGTGGATTCAGCAGCTGTCTCTGAATCCAAGCCTTCCTTTCTATTCACCTCTTTCATCTCAAGAACTGCTCACAGATGTAGGTTGGAGAGCAGCCTTTGTCACAGTGAAAGTGCAGGGGATCTGGTTTCCTGTTCAGCAGAGGGAGCACATCAGTGTCAAAGAGATGAGAGCATTTCTGCTGGCACTTCAGGCCTTTCATCCTCTTTTCTATCAAGGGCTTGTCAAAGTGTTTACAGACACCACCATAGTCCTGTGGTATTTAAACAAACAGGAACAAAATCCTACCTTCTTTGCAGTGTTGCACTCATGGTATGGGAGCTTGTGGTTCAGTATCATGTGACTCTTCAGGTGGTTTATATTCCCTCAGGTAAAACATTGTGGCAGACACTCTGCGCAGGTCCTTGACTCAATCCCACAAATGGATGCTTTACAGGGATGTGTTTTTGGACATTGTCCAGAAGTAGGGGTACTCCTCAAACAGATCTATTTGCTTCCCCTCTGAGCAAACAACTTTATCAGTTTTGTGCCAGAGTCCCCAGGTCCTGTGGTTTGGAAGGCGGGTGCTTTCTCGTTTTCTTGGAAGGGGATGTTTCTTTATACACCCCCCATTCTAAAAGTTCTGTTCAAGATTCAACAGGGCAAACCCAAAATTTTGAGGGTGGCTCCCTTTTGGCCAAGATGGCATTGGTTTCCTCTTCTGTATTTTGCCAAGGGCAGTCATCACAAGTTACCTCACAGGGTGGACCTACTCACAGGAGACAAAGGATCCTTAATCCAGCCCCACCTATCCACTGTTAAACTGATTCTGTGGGTGAAAGGATTCTGATTGCTTTCAGACACTATTTCTCTGAGGACGTGCTGAGGGATGTTCATCGTGTTTCACTGTTGCAGTCATTACACTTGGGTTATCCTGCTGGTAGGCTACTTGCAGTCGGCCAGAATTCCAAAGTCTAGGTCCGGCGTCGGTTGCTGTCGCCTCTTCCCTGACGTCAGTGCGCCAGGGGTATAAAAGATGCAGCCGACGCCATTTTCTCCAGTCTTTCTTGCCGCACGGTGCCCGAAGCAAAAGAAGTTCGCAAGTGCTGGTCGGCCGACTCCTGCGATTTTCCTGCGATTTTCAAAATCGAATTTCAGAACCAAAGTCTTCAATAAAGCGAAGTACCCCATTGGGGAAACTTTTTCTTGCTCCAGACCGATGTCAGTAAAAGTTAACAATTGTATTTCTTGTGGGAAGCAAATACCTCATAAGGGTTTTCACTCTTACTGTATTCCTTGCCTAGGCCCTGACCACAGCATTACTAGTTGTCGGTTTTGTGCTAGATTCAACAAACGCACTATCAAGCGTCTTTGATTTTGCTTTACATTACTTTGGCCGAAGGTTTAACTACATAATGCAGTCGGAACAACCGACGACTGGAATTCATAAAAAAAGCAAAGACAAAAGGACAGGTATCCGAGGTCCAAAATCGACGACAAAGCCTCTTCCAGGCCAGTCGCCAGTTCTCAGTTATGCACTTTCGCAGCCCCTGACACCCGCTACCTCAGAGCCACAGGCCATATCCGACTCCCACGTGGAGACACCTAGGCCTCTGGAAACTCAAGGTATTGGGCCTGTGGAAACTATTCCCTCAGATGGTCCGGAGCCGCTGAGCAGGCATCGGCTTCTGAGGGTGTTTTCAGACCTTCACAGCTTATTATTAAGTCCACTACAGCAGCCAAGGCAAAGTAAAAAATACCATTAAAGACAAGGAAACAAGTACAGCATTCTCCTGGACAGTCATCCATGCCAAAGAAACAGATGCTTAAAATGGCCGAGGACCTAATTACTTTGATCAGGGCTTCCCATCCCCCTCCTGATAAAAGGCCTAGGCAAGACACTGACTATGACTCCTCTGACCAGGTTTCTATTTCCTCTGATCCCTCCTCAGATCAGGGATATTCTCTCCCTCCCTATGAGGATGCAGAAGAATCTATACCTTCAGCCTCTCCACCAGAGGATTTTTCTTTTGGGGAAACCTTGCACACCATGAGAGAGCATTTACATTGTGAGAGCCAGGATTATTCAGAATCCAAGAAAAGGCTCGGAGACTTTCTTTTATTGCCTCAGCACAGGCCCCTGGCTATCCCCCCTGTGCTTGATATAGTTGATGATGTTTTCTCTGAATTGAGTCCGTCTCCTGATTCTTTACCCCCTGCACCAGTCAAGCCAGACAGGTACTGCAGGGTCACAGACTCTCATAAATGTCTTTATAATAACCCTGTTGCTGACTCAGAAACAATTTCTCAGGGTCCCAAAGGGGTTAAGGCTTCCACTGCAAAAAACCCTGTTCCCTCTGATAGGGATTCTAGAGCACTGGATAGATGGGGGAAAAAAGTTTACACTTCTGCTACTTTAGCTGTAAGGGCTTTAAACTGTCAGTTTCACATGCTTAAATATCAACAGTACCTCATGTCTTTGTTAAAACAGAAAATGCTTACAAACTCAGAATGTCCTGACAATAAGGAAATGCAGGATTTATTGCATGGAGCTGAACAAGTGGGAAAGCATACTCTGCAATGTGGTTTTGATTTATTAGAGGCTTCTTGTAGAGCCGCAGTTACAGGCTCTGTCATTCGAAGGCATGCTTGGTTGAAAGAACAAAGTTTACCTGAACATGTTAAAGTAAAATTATTGTATGCTCCACTACAGCATGATACTTTGTTTGGTGTTAAGGCAGAAGAGGTGTTAAAGAAAATTGAGGATAAAACAAAATCAATGCAGACAGTAAAGGATTTCTTACAGGTTCAACCACCTAGGTTTAGCAGAAACTGGCCTTCAAAAAATTGGTCCTTTCCGGTGTCAGACAGGCCACAAAGAGGCAGATACAGACGCCCAAGAGGCATATCTCAGCCCCAAGGCTCATACAGACCTAAACAATGGGGTGTTTCAGCCCCCAAAAGAGGAGAAGACAAATCACAACCTTATAGGAAACCGTCCCAATGACTTTCCTCTACAAATGCCAAGCACTTACCTTTTGGCAGCACCATTAGGGGGAAAGCTAGCACTTTCCTCCAAAATTGGCACATGATCACCAGGACAAATGTGTACTGAATATTGTTTCTCAGGGTTACAGGTTCCACTTTCACACCCTTCCAAAATCAAAAAGTATGCCAGACCTGCCACAAAACCAATGGGCAGAGGCACAAAAACAAATTTCTGCTCTCATGGACATGAGCGCTATTCAAAGAGTACCACAGCAAGAACAGGGACAAGGATTTTATTCAAGACTTTTCCTTGTATCCAGAAAGGACAAAGCCTGGAGACCAGTACTGGACCTGTCAATCCTAAATACTTCCCTGGATGTTTCAAAATTCAAAATGTTAACACTGCAGCAACTTTTACCCATGCTGGGCAGGGAGGCTTGGCTAGTTACTTTGGACCTCAAGGAGGCATACCTGCATGTCCCAATCAGACAATCTTGCAGAAGATTCCTCAGATTCATAGCTGGCTCAATGCATTACCAATTCTCTGCACTGCCCTTTGGCTTATCTACTGCGCCCAGGGTCTTTACAAAATGCCTGGCACCAGTAATTGCATTTTGCAGACAAAAAGGAATTCAAATATATCCCTACTTAGACGACTGCCTTATTCAAGCAGAGAGCATGGACATTCTACTAAAGCATCTGGCATTTGTAAAAAGATTACTAATTTGCCTAGGGTACACAGTAAATGAAAAGAAATCAAAACTAGTGTCCTCTCAAGAGATAATATTCCTGGGTGCAAGCTTAAATACGGCTGCCCAGATGGCTTATCTCATTTCAGACAAGCAAAGGCATCTGACTCATTACTTTCAAATGATGGCGACAAAGACCCAGCTCCCTGCAAGAAAAATTCTGCAGGCCCGTGGCTTCATGGCATCCTGCATTCTACTAATTCCATATGCAAGACTGCATATGAGGAAACTACAATGGTATCTAAAAAGTGTTTGGACTCAACATTGCCACAGCCTGGAAACACTAATAACTCTTAATTCCCTGCCTGCAACAGGAGTTTCGATGGTGGGCACTGGCCTGTCACCACAACAAGGGACAGCCTTTCACCTTACCCACAGCCAGGCAGACAATAACAACAGATGCATCGGATTATGCCTGGAGGGCACACATAGCAGGAAAATGTATTTAGGCACGTGGCCCAAGGAGCAAATGCATCTTCACATCGATCAAAAAGAGATGCTAGCTGTACAGAATGCCCTGACAGCCTTCAAGGATCTACTATATCCAGGACAACCGTTACTAAAGACGGACAATACCACAGTTATGTGGTACATAAACAAGCAAGGGACACACATTCCTACCCCCTGTGCAGGCAAGCCATGACTTTGTGGAACACAGCACTGACCTGTCAAGTACACCTGCAGGCAGAATTCCTGCCAGGAACAAAAAATACACTGGCAGACAAACTAAGCAGAAATCTCATGGATCCTCACGAATGGAAACTAAATCCTCAGGTCTTCAGCATGATAACAAGGAAATGGTGATGCCCAGACATAGATCTTTTTGCCTCCCCTCACAACTGCCAACTACAGAGATTCTGCACAAGAACTTATCACCCACAACCATGGAAAGTGGATGCTCTATCATTCAGCTGTAAAACCCTGGCAGTTTATGCCTTTCCTCCACTGCCTCTTCTTCCCAAGGTGCTCCTAAAAGTCAGACAAGAGAAGCCAAAAATGATCCTGATTGCCCCAGACTGGCCACGCCAGCACTGGTACCCAATCCTAAAGAGCTTGTCTCAAGGCCCAGCCTGGCCTTTACCCCAAATTCCTCATCTTCTGACTCAACAAAACAATCAGATTCTGCACAGTCAACTCAGAACCTTAAATCTGGCTGCATGGCAGATAATATAGCCACTCAGACCACACCTCTCTCTAAAGCTGTCATTTTAGAAGCCGGGAGGCCCAGCACTAGGAAATCTTATGCAGAAAAACGGAAGAGATTCTGTGCTTGGAACCAGGCACAAGGACTTGAACCACTTGTTCCAAATATACCTCAGATTTTACAATACCTAACTGAGGTGCTGGAAAAAGGCCTATCCTTCTCATCAATTAAGATCCATGCCTCTGCCATTTCAGCTCATTACAATACGGAACCTCCTATTTTCTCTCATCCACTACTAAGACAGTACCTCAGAGGGGCATAAAACATAAGACCCCCAAGGAGAGCACCAATACGTACTTGGGACCTCAATTTTGTTTTAGAAAAACTCACACTGCCTCCTTTTGAGACAGCCAATACAGCTGATATAAAATTCTTATCATGGAAAACTGCTCTGCTCCTAGCAATAACTTCAGCAAGAAGAGTCTCAGAGTTACAGGCATTAATGTCAGTGGAACCTTTCATTATTTTTCATCAGGACAGGGTCTCTCTAAGGACAAACCCAACATTTATGCCAAAGGTAGTATCCAGTGAGGCTCTTAACCAAACCATTCATTTGCCAACATTCTATCCAAATCCCCAGAATAAAGGGGAGAGACTTTTGCACGCTTTGGACATGCACAGAGAGCTACGATTCTACTTGGACAAAACAAAAGCTTTCAGAAAAACTGAGCAACTGTTTGTAGCTTATGCTGCAGGATCACAAGGAAAGCCTATCTCAAAGCAGACTATTTCAAAATGGATAGGACACTGCATTCGCTTCTGCTATTCACAACATGGCAAATCAGTGCCTAAGGGCGTTAGGCCACATTCTACCAGAGCAGCAGCCACTTCAGCAGCCTTCCTCAGAGGAGTACCAACCAAAGACATTTTAGAGGCTGCAACCTGGAGTTCAGTGCACACTTTCACCAAGCACCACTTACCTCTCTACTCTAAATCCAGAGCAGGCTTTGCCACTGCAGTTCTGCAGGGCCTGGTAGCCTCTCCTAAATCCTATTTAGGCCCAGCCACCCAACCTCAGCTTTGGGATTCAACCCAAGTGTAATGACTGCAACAGTGAAACACGATGAACATAGTACAGCTGTGTACCAACCATAAATGTAGATGTTCAAGTGTATTCACTGTTGCAGTCCAGGTTACCCACCCACCATCCCCCTTTTCTTTGCTGGGACTTCTCTATTCTATACAACCTATGTGGTGTATTTGCTTGTAGATGAAGGAAATGTTTATTTTAGTACACGCATGCTTTTTGGCATATTTTTTTCAGCATACCTATTTGGGGGCATCTGACATCTGGGGCAAGAAAAACTGAAGAAAATGGCGTTGACTGCATCTTTTATACCCCTGGCGCACTGACGTCAGGGAAGAGGCGACAGCAACCGACGCCGGACCTAGGCTTTGGAATTCTGGACGACTGCGAGTAGCCTGCCAGCAGGATAACCCAAGTGTAATGACTGCAACAGTGAATGCACTCTAACATCTACATTTATGGTAGGTACACAACAGTACTTTCTGCAGGAGGCCAGGAAACCCAATACTAGGAAATTCTACATATCCAAATGGAAAAGGTTTTCTGTTTGGTGTCTTTCATGTAACCTGGATCCACTCTCGGTGAAAGTTCCTGTGGTTGTGTGAATTGCTTAATGCTGGGTTGTCTTATTCCTTTAATTTCCACTTGTCAGCTATCTCTGCTTGTCTGCCTTTATCTCTTTCTTTAGCTTCTAGGTTTGAGGCAAAACAATTTCAAAAAGCTACAGTTTCAGTTACTATAAAACATTTTCTGCATCCTTGACATTTTTTTATTTTAACCTTATTAATGTGTAGAATATGGAGTCTAGTCTTAAATCACTATTTTAAGTTTTTAACTTGTTAGTATAACTGTAATTATGTTGGTTGGTTGTATTATTATGGAGGATTTCTCCCCGGGACGCTGCTGAAAAAGGGCTCTGGCTCAGTCAGACATTCCTGGTCAACTAATGTAAAAATAAAATACAATGAATAAATAAAATAAAAGGCGTCCTTCACATCAGACCTCTCAGGAACCTTGTTTCTCCTCCCTGGGATCTTAATTTTGTTTTGGAAATATTGAATCTGGCTCCTTTTGAGTCTGCAGCTTCAGCTTCCTTGCAACACTGCTCTTGGAAGACTGTTTTGTTGTTAGCTTCAGCCAGGTGGATGCCTGAGGTTCAAGCCCTTATGGCTTGTTCTTTTTTGTTTTTCCATAAGGACAGGGTGTCCTTGCGTACTAATCCTCCTTTTATGCCCAAGGTGGTGAAAGCGTTGTCACTTTATCCGTTTATTCATTTGCCTGCTTTTTTTCCCTTCTCCACAATCTGCTAGCACAAAGGTATTACTCAACTTGGATGTGCATAGGCAACTCCGATTTTAGTTGGATAAAAATAAGGCTGTCAGGAAATTTGATTATCTTTTTATTTATTTTCTTCCCATGTCTTTGTTATTAACTGTTTCCAAGTAGAGAGTTTCTTCTTGGATTTCTAAAGTTATTTCTTTTTGTTATGTTTTTCATGGAAGGTTCATTCCACTAGGGCTGTGGCTTCTTTTGGTAGTTTTTTCAAGGGTTTGGACACTAATTCCATTCTTGAGGCAGCTACCTGGACTTGTGTATACTTTCAACAAACACTACTAGTTGGATGGAATTTGCAGAGCTAGAGCTGGTTTTGCTAGGGCCATACTTCATGGCTTTCTAGAGATCTCTACTGCTTCTTCCTCCTCCCAAGTTTCTTCCTGAGCTTTGGCACTGTTTCTCATGTTAGGAATACTGCAACAGTAGAACAGAAGGACATAGTACGATTGTGTAAAATCTTAGCATAATGATAGATGTCCTTCTCGTCACTGTTGCAGTATTCAATCTCTCCCTCCTACTTCCTGGTACTTTTGTGTCTTCTAAATGTACTGTTTACCTCTTTCTTTTCCTTAGGTTGACGTTCCCAACTGGGTTATTCAGTTCTGAGAATGGTGCGTCTGGATGTCGTTTTTATGACCTACATAAGCGAGGAGCATACGTGCGATGTACAACATACCTTGGGTAGTAAAAGTCTTTGGTATACTGGTCAGATGTCGGGACACCCTTGGCAGGGAATCCTTCATGCTAGGAATACTGCAAAAGTGAGAAGGGCATCTATCTTTGTGGTAAGATTTTACACAACTATACTTTCAGGAGACACTGGACACTTAGTAGTCTACTCTTCAGTTTATTGCCAATGTTTTCATGAGGCTCATTTTGAATGCAGCATAGTATCCCGAGTAGGTAGCACTGGCATTGCCATGTGATGCTATGCTTGTATGCGGCTTTTCAGTTTCGCAGTTTGTGCCAAGGCGTCTTTTGTTAATACCCCTTTTGATGGCTTTTCCTTGTTTGGGCTTAAGAATAAAGACACGTTTTTATTTGGAGCGAGCAAGATGGGAAGACATTGTCCACAGTAGGAGTGAGTTTTGGTACCCCTCAGCAAACCTTCTCAAGGAATCAGAGGGGGGGCAAATAGCTGTTTATAAAATCTCAGCAGCCTTCCAAGGAGACATCTTCTGAGGCTCCTTTCCACAGCTGGGGGAGGGGGCCATATTGGATACCAGCCACGGGGTAAGGGCGGTCCTGAAAATCAGGGCTTCCATGGAGCTTTCTCTGGTGGGCCCTTTATTGATCCTTACGGATTGCTCAACTGTCATGCTCTAGAGGCAGTCTGGGAGGTTGTATGGCTTTTCACCCAGAAGCTTGAGAGGCCTTCACCTTGGAAATGTGGGTGTTAAGAGATATATCCACAGGTTTTACCATTCCCTTTTCAGAAATTCCAAATTTAGGTAACGTCTCCCAGATGTTCCACACTGTCAGACAGCTGGCAGCAGCAGAGATTCAAAAGCTGCTGGAAAATTGAGTTGTCCATGAGGTCCCACCAGACCAACAAAGATCCAGGGTGTACTCAAGTTTCTTTTTGGTACCTAAGAAGAACAAGGACCTCAGGCCTGTTTTGGACTTGAACAAACTGAATCCCTTTATGAAACAGACCAAATTCCAGATGGTCACGGCACAGTCCTTTTTACCTCTGTTGAGGAAGGATGACTGGATGTGCTTGATGGACCTAATTGATGCCTACCTCCATATCAAGTTAGAGAGGCTTTCCAGTAGGGTATATCGCTTCCAGCTGGAGGCCAGTTATTCTCCGTTCAGAGCCCTGCCATTTGGTCTCACCACTGCCCTCAGATGTTTACCAAGTGTGTGGCAGTGGTGGCATCCTGGCTCCGTCTGCAGGGATTTCAGGTCTTTCCTTACCTGGACATTTGACTCCTCACTGCTTCCATGAGAGCATCTCTAGTCAAGGTGTGGGACACCTTACTGCAGTTGTGCGACCATTTGGGGATAACCATCAGTTATCTAAAGTCATGTCTTCAGCCTGTCCAGACATTAGAGTTCAGAGGCTACTACTTTGGATATTGTCTCCCAAATTGCCAAGTGCCTAAGCTCCAGAGTCATCAGTCTTCGATCCCAGGCAATATCTGCTCTTACCCTTGCAAAACATCCAGGTCCTGCAGTTCTGAAACTCTTGGGATACATAGCAGTCTGAGTAGGGTTGGTCCCCTTAGTGAGGTTCCACATGAGGGCTTGCAGTGGACACTTCCAGTTCAGTGGTCCTGTTTAACTAATTCAATGGACTTTCCCATCAGTTTGACAAAAGTATGTCATGATCAGATTTGGTGGTGGTTACATTGCCCTTAGTGACCAACAGAAGACTTTTTGTTCTTCCCCAACCTTCGGCCATGATCACCACAGATGCTTCCCTTCTTGGGTGGGGGGTATTTTGATGGGAGGACAGTTCATGGGTCCTGGTCTTCTGCGAAGGCCGGCATCATTCACATCAGTGTGTCTTGGAGGTGAGGGCAGTCCTCCTCCTGTTGTAGGCCTTTCAGGTTGTCCTCCCTAGCAGTGTGATTTTGATTCAGATGGACAGTATGTCTGTTATCTGAACAAGCTGGGGGAGCACATTCTTATCCTGTTTGTCAAGAGGCCGTGGGCTTTGGCAATGATCAATCTCATCTCAATAGTTTCTGATTGCAGTGCACATCCTGGGGAGATCCAGCATTTTGCCCAACAGTTTGAGCAGGAATATTTTTCTTCCTCACAGTTTGTATCTGAATCCAAGAGTTGCAGATTGGATATTTTGGTGCTTGGGCACTCCATGTTGAGATCTTTTCGCTTCCCCCTTCAACAGCAAATGTAACAGCTATTATGCTGTAGTCCCTCCTCCGGGGGAGTCACCCAGAGACTCTGTTCTGTAGGCTTAGCCCTTGGGTCTCCAATGTGCATACCCTCTAGTTCCCCTGATTTTTCAAATTTCTTCAGAAAGCAGTCCATTGCAGAGGAACAGTGATCCTCATAGGTCCATTGTGGCCTTGTCAGGTGTTGTACCCCTTTCTGTGGCCTCTTCTGTGATACCCTCTTAGGTTCTGGATACCACTACAGATCTCATTTCACATCCAGCAGGTCTAGATCCTCCCAATCTGCAGTCCATCAAGTTAACTGCATGGTTTCTGCACTTCCCTTAAGGGTCAGGAATCCCAAGCTATCTGAAAGTATTGTGCATATTCTGTCCTTGTCCCAAACGCTATCTACTAGGAAAGTGTACTCTAGTAAATGGAAGTGCTTTGCAGTATGGAATTTTGAGGTTTTGATCCTTTTTCCACTCCCTTGCAATTACTTTGATTTTCTCGCCAAGTTGTTTAATTCAGGCTCTATTTTTTCTACGATCAAGGTACAACTGGCAGCTCTGAAAATTTCCAAGATGTTTCTCAAAGGCACATTTCTTTTGCGCCCTTCCATTCAGAATCCTGTCCTTCCTTGGGATTTACCTTTCTTGTTGCAAGTACTCCTTTTGAACTTTCTACTATGTCAGACCTAAAGTTGTTATCTTGGAAAACCTTGTTTCTGGTGGCTGTTAACCACTGCCAGGAGAGCATCTCAGCTACATGCTCTGGATGCTACTCCCCCTTCTTTTGTGTTCCACAAAGACAGTTTCACTTTGCACAAGTCCGTCTTTTCTCCCCCAGGGTAGCCACTGAGAGTAATTTGAATAGATCTGATCACCTTCCTGGGTTTTTTCCTAATTGCTCAAATAAGGGTGAATACTTGTTGCATTGCTTGGATGTGCATAGACAATTGAGATTTTACTTGGACATGACAAAATCCATTAGGAAATCCAATAATCCATTTGTTTCCTTTTTGAAATCTAGATTGGCTAGACCTGTGTCTAAAGTGACATTATGAAAATTGCCATCAGATTGTATTTCCTTTGCTTATACCTTGAGAGGGAAGACTTTGTGTGGTAAACCTAAAGACCACTCAAAGTAGATCTGTGGGTACTTCTATGGTTTTCTTTTCCAGAGCTTCCTTAGTTATTGTTCATGCAGCAGCTACTTGGGTGGGCCATAAAACTTTTGTTTCTCACTACAAACTGGACATTCAGTCTAGGTCAAGGGCTTCTTTTGGCACCACTGTTTTGCAGAATATCCTTCAGTAGATCCTCCCAGGGATTTTTACGTGGCTGGGGATTCTCTGTCCCACAGGTTGAAACCAGTCAGACAAGACCGTATTGGATATGAAAGTTATGTACTGACCATAATGATAGATATATGTTGTCTGTCTCCATCTGGTTAAACCACCCCCCGACCCTATATTTTTGGCTAGTCTCTTCTCCTAAGATAACTGAGAAGGAGAGGTTCGGTTGCTCTGGGTTTCTTGGAGTCCTTTGTTCTCTTCCTTTATACGAGAAATAGAATTTGGAGCTAGATTAAGAGAGAGGGCAAAATTGATCCAAGGTATTTGTTAGGTAGCAGGGAATTAGGGTAGGGGAGGTTGGAGCCCGGTGAGTTGAAATGTACTGGATTTGGCTGGCATCAGATCTAAGTCTAATCTGATAACTCGCAGGTTGAACCAGACAGAGACAGACAACATGGATCTGTTATTACGGTAAGTACTTAACTTTCATTTTACACTGGGGCTGTTCTTTAGCTTTGGGTTATATATCAGATATGCCTAGTAAGGAAAAGAAGCAAAAGACATGAGAAAGGGAAGAGCACAGCTAGTAATGGAGATACCATCTGAATTTTCTTTCAGTGCTAAGTTATCTCCCTGCATCAGACCCAGTGCTGATTTTTCATTCATTGACACAAGTGCTGGCTTAGGTAGTTATGCCTTCTTTGTATCTGCATTCTCTCATTCAAGGTCACTGGCTAAGAAAGTACCTTTGAAACCAACCAACCAACATGACAGTGATGATTTCTTCCAGTCAGACTTCCCCAGCTGATAAGCTTCAGCGGCCGAACCAGAGAGGAGTTTTCTCTGTCCTCGGTGTGCAGTATTTTTCTTTTTTTTTTTTTTTTTTTGTATGGCATCATCTCACCCTAAACCTTATGCTAGTCAAGCGGTCAGATGGACTGTGAACAGATTGTGCCAGACTGGTCTACTAAGCTTGAACAGTGACAGAGTGACAAATGTGAAGCCTAAGATAAGTATCTTCTCAAATGAAGAAGAATGGAGTTTCATTGCTGGGCTGGATGTTGGCTGTACAACCTCACCCCCTTTGCAGTTTACATTTTCCATAAAACGTGACTTAGTAATTGATTGCCAAGTACTGGGCCCCCAGACATGTAGTTCACTGTTGTCATTGTAAAGATAAAACTGTAGCCATCTGCCTTCCCTGTTTTTGGCCTGATGTTGGAATAACCAGTGCTTGAGTTAATTAGCATCTACCCAGCCAATGCTGACTTTATCCAGTATTGACATCAGCAACATCAGTTGATTACAGGCATTGGTACTTTGGCATCTGGGATCCAACTGCTGGCTTGTGATTTTCATTTTGTCAGATACAGGGGTCAGACGTATGATTTTCATCTTTGTCAGGTACAGGAGTCAGTGTAAACCTAGATTCAGGGACATCATACCAGAATGCCTCCCATCCCTCAAGATGTTAAGGTGCATTTAATACATTGGGGGGAGGAGAGTTGTTCCATCTTTTTGCTCAACAGGTAGGGCTCAAGTCTTTGCAGAATATGATTCCTTGCTGCATGTATCATCAGCCATGTGGCATCCTGGGCAAGAGGCAACCCATCTTAAGGTTTGTGGGCCACCAAAGAGAGGACTGGTGTTTTTGTCTGTTTCTGAGACACTCTTCTAAAATAATTTTAAAACTGTTCATTGTACCCATGTCCTGCCTGAACATGCACTAGAGCAAATCTCCCCAGTTGTCAAGGAGGAGGGTGCTTTATCTTGAAGTCCTCATAATAATGAACTAAAAAGTAAAGATACTGCAGGATGACAATGTTTGCCATCAGAACACTTAAAAATGTGCAGGGCTCCTCATCAAGGTGGCAGTTCTGGTGGCTGACAAAAAGGATCTAATGTCGCAGTGAGCACAGCTGCACCTTGTAAGGTGGACAGATTTTATCATCTGCCTAAAGAATTTGTTTTGCAGATCGGAGAATCCTTGTCTTAACCAGATTGGCAGCAACAACTCTGGAGAACAACCTGTTGTATTTAAGCCAAGCAATTCATCCCCTTAATAAGGAGTCCAGTACTGTAGACTGTTCAGGGAAGAAGGTGATGTTCATCGTGCATACAGCTGCAGTCATAACAGATGGGTTTTCCTGCCGTCAGGCGGGTTCTCGGTCGGCCGAATTCCAAAGTCTAGGTCCGGCGTCAGATGTCGTTGCTTCTTCCCTGATGTCAGTGCGACAGGGGTATAAAAGAACCAGCAGACGCCATTGTCTCCAGTCTTTCTTGCCACGCGGTGCCCGAAGCAGAAGCAGTTCGCAAGTGCCGGTCGGCCAGCTCCTGAGATTACGAATATTTTTCAACCGAAGACTTCTTGAAAGCTAAGTACCCGTTGAAACTTTTCTTGCCTCAGACCGATGTCAGACAAAGTTAATAATTGCATTTCATGTGGGAAGCAAATACCGCATAAGGATTTCCATTCCCTCTGTATTCCTTGCTTAGGCCCAGATCACGATGTCTCGGCCTGTCGTTTTTGTGCTACATTCAACAGACGCACTATTAAGCGTCGGGCAGAGTTCGCCCAACACTATTTTGGCAAAAAGTTTAATTATAACATGTTGTCGGATACTCCGACTCCAGTTTTGAGTAAACGACGCAAAGATAAGGACCGAAATATGAGGTCCGTGACTTCTACCGACTCAACGTTAAAGCCGACTACAGGTGCTCTGGTTCTCAGCGAGGCGCCTACACAGCCCCTGACTACTGATGACACTTCATTAGCGGTGTGTTCTGTGCCCGAGGTCGCAGGCTCTTCGGCCCACACCCCGACTACAGATACCGAAGCCACTCTTGGCGGGGAAACTCAGAGTTCAGACAGGCCTGCCACCTGTCAAGGTGTCTTCAGGCCTTCATTTTCTTTTTCCATTAAGGCTTACTCTAAATCTAAAGCAGCCATGCATTCTAAAAGACAAGCTCCACAGGGCCCCTCTCAAGGCCCCATGCCTAAAAAGCAGATGCTCAAAATGGCTGAGGATTTGATTACTCTTATCAGAGGTTCTCAACCCCCCTCGGACAAAAGGCCCAGAGTGGAGGAAGAATACCCTTCCTCGGACCAGGCCTCCATTACTTCAGCACATTCTAAGGACCAGGAACATTCTTACTCCCCTTTCGAAGATTCTGATGCAGAGGAGTCCATTCCCTCTGTCTCCCCCCATGAGTATTACTCTTTTGGGGAAACCTTGCATACCTTGAGGGAACACTTCCACTGGGAAGGCCAAGAGTACTCAGACTCCAAGAAAAGGCTCAGGGATTTCCTCTTATTCCCTCAGCACAGGCCTCTGGCTATACCTCCTGTCTTAGACATACTAGATGATGTGTATTCAGAGGCCAGCCTTAACCCAGATTCTTTACCTCCAGCTCCAGTCAAGCCTGGCAGGTATTACCGGGTTCCTGATTCACACCAATTCCTATACAAAAGCCATGCGGCTGACCCAGAAACTATTTCACAAGGTCCCAAGGGAATTAAGGCCTCCACTGCCAAAAATCCATTACCTTCAGAGAGGGATTCCAGAGCTTTAGAAAGGTGGGGGAAAAAGGTATACACCTCGGCCACCTTAACCATGAGGGCATTAAACTGTCAGTTCCATATGTTAAAGTATCAACAGTTTTTGTTATCTCAGTTGAAAAGCAAAATGTCACAACCTAAACAACCAGACTTGAAGGAGTTGCAGGATTTGTTGCATAGTGCAGAGCAAGTGGGTAAACATACCTTGCAATGTGGTTTTGATGCTTTAGAGGCCTCATGTAGAGCTGCTGTTACAGGATCAGTCATACGTAGACATGCTTGGCTCAAAGAGCAAACCTTACCAGATCATGTCAAAGCTAAATTACTAGATGCACCTCTTCAAAAAAGATGTATTGTTTGGTATTAAAGCTGAGGAGGTATTAAAGACAATGGAGGAAAAGGCAAAATCAATGCAAACAGTGAAAGATTTCCTACAGGTACAACCCCCATGCTTCAGTAGAAATTGGCCTTCAAAAAATTGGTCCTTTCCAGCCACAGACAGACCTCAAAGAGGTAGATACAGGCGCCCTAGGGGTAGAGGGCAATCTCAAGAATCATTTAGAGGCAGACAATGGCAAACACCTACACCAAGAGGGGTGAGGATAGTTCACAGCCATTCAAAAAGCAGACCCAATGACTTTCCCTTTTGCATGCCAAGCAAGGCTGAAATGGCAGCACCTTTAGGCGGAAAACTGGCATTATTTTCGAAAAATTGGCATATTGTCACAAGACAAATGGATCCTGGATATTATAGACAGAGGCTACAGATTCCACTTTCACACCCTTCCAAAAATGAGAGGCATGCCAAACCTGCCACACAATCAAAGGGCAGAGGCACAAAAACAAATTTCAGATCTCATGGACATGAAAGCTATTCAAAAGGTACCTGCACAAGAACAGGGTCAAGGTTTTTATTCCAGACTATTCCTGGTACCAAGGAAGGGCAAAGATTGGAGACCTATTTTGGACCTATCCATCCTAAACACATATTTACTCGTACCAAAGTTCAAGATGCTCACATTACAGCAGCTCCTTCCCATGCTGGGCAAGGAGTCTTGGCTGGTAACATTGGACCTCAAGGAGGCATACCTGCATGTCCCAGTCAGATACGATTGCAGAAGATACCTCAGATTTCTTGCAGGTTCATCCCATTATCAATTCTCTGCATTGCCCTTTGGCTTATCTACTGCACCCAGAGTGTTCACGAAATGCCTGGCATCAGTAATTGCCTTCTGCAGACTTCAAGGGATACAAATATACCCATATTTGGATGACTGCCTGATCCAAGAGGACAGCAAACACACTCTTCTGAAACACCTGGCGTTTGTAATAATATTGTTGAAATCTCTGGGATACACAGTCAACAAAAAGAAGTCAAGACTAATACCCTCTCAAACAATAATTTTCATGGGTGCCAGCTTGGATACAAACACCCAGATGGCCTGCCTCACGCCAGAGAAACAAGGGCAATTAACTCAATACTTCAGAAAACTGGCAACCTTCACCAGGCTGACTGCAAGGAAAATCCTGCAGGCTCTGGGATTCATGGCATCTTGCATCCTGCTAATCCCATGTGCAAAGCTGCATATGAGGAAACTTCAATGGTACCTAAAAAACTTATGGTCTCAACACAGCCACAGTTTGGAAACAATCATACCACTGATTCCATGTCTTCAAAAGGAATTTCTGTGGTGGGCTCAAGCATGCCAAAGAAACAGGTCTCCCATTCTGCAAGCATCAAGCAAATCAAGTCATCACAACAGACGCCTCGGACTACACCTGGGGGGCGCACATGACAGATTGGTGCATTCAGGGCAAATGGTCACAAAAAGAAAAGCACCTACACATCAATCAAAAGGAAATGCTAGCAGTAATAAATGCTATTATGGCTTTCAAAGACCTACTGCATCCAGGCCAGCTATTGATAAGGACAGACAACACCACAGTGATGTGGTACATAAACAAACTGGGAGGAACCCATTCATACCCCCTATGCAGGCTAGCCATGTCTCTTTGGAACATGGCTCTGGAATTACAAATCCAACTTCAAGCACAGTTCCTGCCAGGCAAGGAAAACACGCTGGCAGACAACCTGAGCAGAAATATGACAGATCCACACGAATGGAAGTTGCATCCTCAAGTCTTTACAATGATAATTCAAGCATGGGGAAGGCCAGACATAGATCTCTTTGCCACCCACAGAAATTACCAATTGACAAAGTTTTGCTCAAGGACCTTTCATCCACAGGCCTGGAAAATGGATGCACTCTCTTTCATTTGGACAACAATGATGGTTTATGCCTTTCCACCTCTTCCACTGCTGCCCAAAGTTCTATTAAAAGTCAGAGCAGACAGACCAAAGATGATTCTCATTGCTCCAGACTGGCCAAGACAACACTGGTACCCACTCCTGAGGAACCTGACTCATTCCCCACCATGGATCCTGCCTCTAATGCCTCTTCTACTGACTCAGCACAACTTCAAAACTCTTCACAGTCAGCTGAAAACACTCAATCTAGCCGCATGGAGGATTCCTTAAATTCACAGCAGACCCTACTCTCCAAGGAGGTGCAGGATGTTATTTTGGAGGCCAGAAGGCCTTCTACTAGAAAAGCCTACTCCGCAAAATGGAAATGGTTTTGTGCCTGGTATCAGAAAAAGGGTCAGAATCCTGGAATACTGAATTTACCTCAAATATTACAGTACCTAGCCGAGCTGCTAAGCAGTGGACTTTCATTCTCCTCCATCAAAATCCATGCCTCAGCCATTTCTGCAGAGTACAACACTGATCCTCCTTTATTCTCTCACCCTCTCTTAAGACAGTTCCTCAGAGGGGCTAAGAATATAAAACCCCCAAGGAAGCAACCAGTACCTGCTTGGGACCTCAATTTCATTCTAGAAAAACTAACCCTGCCTCCTTTTGAGCCAGCTGCTTCAACAGATCTGCAATATTTGTCATGGAAAACAGCCTTCCTTCTAGCTATCACCTCAGCACGCAGGGTTTCGGAACTACAAGCCCTCATGGCTGTGCAGCCTTTCATCATTTTCCATCAGGACAGAGTTTCCTTACGAACCAGTCCTTCATTTATGTCAAAGGTAGTATCCAGGGTAGCCTTGAATCAGGCTATCCACTTTACCTACCTTTTACCCTAATCCACAAAACAAAGGGGAGAGACTACTACATTCCTTGGACATTCACAGACAGCTCCGTTATTATTTGGACAGAACAAAGCCTTTCAGAAAATCAGAGCAACTCTTTGTGTCCTATGCTACAGGTGCTCAAGGGAAGCCTATTTCTAAACAGACAATCTCAAAATGGATAGTCCACTGCATACGCTTTTGTTACTCCTTTCATGGTAAAACTGTACCTACAGGCATCAGATCTCACTCCACAAGGGCCACAGCTACTTCTGCAGCTTTCCTCAGGGGGGTTCCTACCAAAGATATTTTGGAAGCAGCCACTTGGAGTTCTGTACATACTTTCTCCAAGCACTATCACCTACCATTATATTCCAGAACTAGAGCGGGCTTTGCCACTGCAGTCTTGCAGGGCATCCTGGCTCCTCCTAGTTCCACTTAGTGCCTACCACCCCTTTATTAGCTTTGGGATTCTACCCATCTGTTGTGACTGCAGCTGTATGCACGATGAACATAGTACAGTTTTGTACCTACCATAAATGTAGATGTTTGAGTGCTAATACAGCTGCAGTCCAGATTTCCCTCCCTCCTTCCCCTCTTGGGACAGGCCTAATGGCTAACACCTCCTCATACAACCTCATTGGGGTATTCTTTTATGGTGTATTTGCTTGCAACTACTGTTTTTTGATTATATTGCATTTACATTATTACATAAATTTATGTTTTGCCTTCCTTGTGGGGGCACCTGACTTGCTTGTTTTGTCATGCCTTTTCCTCTAGAGTGTTACAGGAGATGAGGAACAAGCTAATTCTAAAGGGTCTTTTAAAGCCTGCCTTTGAGAAAGCCTTGCCTAGCTCTTCCTCCAAGTCCACTAGATCTGCTAAGTCTAAGTCTTCGAAAAGACCTTCTCCGGCACCAGCTGGTGTCATGGAACCACCTCCTAAAGTGGCAAAATCGGCCTTATTGGCTCCACTGCCTTTGGAGCCGACTGAGAGCAGCATTTTGGTGACCGGGTCGGTTCCTAGTTTGTTGGAGATGACCACTGAATTTATGGAACCTGCTCTTCCTCCAAGATCAAGATCCCCGACTATGTCCTCCAGGTCTTCCAGGAGCCTTTCGGAAGAAGATGTGGAGAGGGTTGTTCTGAGACTGCTTAAGTCATCTGCTGTATCTAAATTGTTGTCGGCTCCGACCCAGTCGGTTCCGGAGCCTATGGAACCCGTTATTTCCTCTATTGTTATTCCTCCTCTGATCCAAGCTGGTCTGTCGGAGTCGGAGGGCTTGGTGCCATTGGTGGAACCCTCTGCTCCAGCTCCACGTATTCGGAGCAGAGTTCTGCTCTGATACTTTCGGTGTCGTCTGTTGTGTCCAGGGGCCGAAGCTCTCCAGTCAGCGCCAACAGTAACAGTTGGAATCTGTCTTCTTCGGTTCCGAGTCTCCCTCTCTGTGTTTCGGCTAGGGTGAATTCAGACCCTGAGTCTATCTCAGAGCTGATAGCTCTGGCGCCGATGGCATCCTCGTTCTCTTTGGAGCAGGGGAGGTCCTCGGAGCCGGAGAGGTTGGCATTCGAGATAATGAGGAACGTACTGTCGAAATCACCAGTTGCCACCAAGGGTACCAGGACTCTCCCCCTAGAGCACCCACTTCTGTCTCGGCCCCTACTCTCTCTGGAGACAACAGAGACCCTCAGCCTCAGGAGCCACTGGCTGGTGGCCCCCACTCTTCCGTGACCTCCCTGGAATACCCTTCTGAGGAGCCCCCCCAGGAAGACGACATGCAAGAGGAAGCATGTTGACTCCCAGGATGAGTCTTTGACATCTGACACTGACCTCGAGGAGTGTGAAGGGTCCCCCAAGTCATTCTCTGATGATGTCTCCTTCGTGGACATCCTGGAGATCCTTAAGCAGAGGTGTGGCTGGCCCACTGTCAACCCTTCTGATGAGGAGTCTGTGTACCTGAAGGCTTTCGGGTCTCCACCTTTTGAGGAACTGATGGATTTAGTTAGTCGAAAAATGTGGGATACTCCTGATGCCGTGGAGCCAGCCCCTAGGAAACTCAAGTTTTTTTTGCCCCTCCAGATAAAGAATTTTTGTCCAAAGGTGTCTCCGTAGATGCCATGGTGGTGGCAGCGGCCGCTAAGAAGGAGCTTGCTGAGACTTCTTCTTCTGTCCATCCGCCGAATAAGGAGTCTCGACAGATGGACAGGTACGGGAAGCGTGTCTTCAGTTCAGCGGCTTTTACTCTTCGATCGTTGAACTATCTCACTCACTTCACGAGATTGCAGAGGGATCTCCTCAAGGAGTTAGGATATTCTATACAGGGTACATGTACTGAGGGAGTCCCTGATAAGATTTCTGCTCAGTTGTCCACCTTAAATTCTATAGTTAACTCCTCCATGCGGCTTATTTCTTATGCAGCTGATGGAGCGAGTAGAGCAGCGGAGTCACTCCTGGATGCGCTTGTGTAATTTTGCAGAACAGTTCAAGTCCACTTTCATCAACACCCCATTTGATGGTTCCTCATTGCTTGGATCTAAGGTGAAGGGCACACTCACTCGGTGTGAGCAAGAAGGAAAGACTCTCTGCCATGAGAGTACATTTTACTATTCCCTCTCGACCATACCCCAAAGGTCAAAGGGGTGGTAAAATGTGGTTCAAAAAGTCAGAGGGTCTTTCCGGACACACAGGGTGAACCCTCCTTCAGAGGCAGAGGAGGAGGAAATGGGAGATGTCCCCCTAGAGGCAGGGGCGGTCCGCAATACCAACAAGGTCATGATTCCTTTCGGGAATGGCCTTATCAGCGCTCCTGATATGGGGGCCCGACTGGGCCTGTCGGGGGGGTCGCATTTCTTTGTATCCAGAAGCCTGGCTAAGTATCACCCAAGACAAGTGGATACAAAGATTTGTTACCAGAGGCTATATCATACCCTTTTCCCTTCCACTGTTTGTTCCCAAGAAGATCCCAGATGTACCACCCAATCACAGGGATCAGGCAACTGTGGAGATCAACAAGTTGCTCTTAGAAAGAGTCATCCAATCCGTCCCAGCAGACCAGATAGGATCCTGAACTTACTCCAGGCTCTTTTTAGTCCCAAAACGAACAGGAGACTGGAGGCCAATATTGGACCTCAGCAGATTAAACGAATCCGTGAGGAAGGACAAGTTTCGGATGGTAACACTGCAATCGATACTCCCTTTGTTAGGTAAAGACTATTGGATGTGCTCAATAGATCTCCAAGATGCCTACTACCATATAAAAATGGACAAGGCATCCAGGAGCCATCTACGCTTCCGGCTGCGAGCCAGTCACTATCAATTTCGTGCTCTGCCCTTTGGTCTCACCACAGCCACCAGGGTGTTTACCAAATGTATGGCAGTAGTGACAGCTCACCTGAGATGTCAGGGATTCCAGGTGTTTCCGTATTTGTCCGACTGGCTCCTGACCGCCCCCACCAGGCATTTACTTCTCCAAAACAGGGATGCCACTATTCAACTTTGTGCTCAATTAGGGATCTCCATAAACTGGGAAAAATCTGCATTATTGCCCTCTCAATCTGTGTTTTTTATAGGCGCAGAGGTAGACACAGTGAACATGACAGCTCGTCTCCCCTCCAAAAGGGCACAAAATTTAATCTTTCAAATTCAGCGTTTTCTCCCGTTGCGGAAGGTCAAAGCAAAGTGGGTTCTTCAGCTCCTCGGGACTGTGGCATCCACCATCCTATTTGTACCATTAGCCAGGTTGCACATGAGAATTCTCCAGTAGCTTCTGTCTTCCTAATGGTCCTTCCAATATCTTTCACTGACTCACCCTATTCTGCAGACAGAATCGTGCAAGGAGGACCTCCTTTGGTGGATAGCACCCATCCAGTTGATGGGTGCCCCCTTTGTTCCTGCCCAACCCATTGCCACTGTGACCACAGATGCCTCCCAGACCGGGTGGGGGGGCATTATCTCGGCAGGACTGTCCAAGGCACATGGCAAGAACATGAGGCTCATATCAGTGTTCTGGAGATGAGGGTGGTGCTCTTGGCATTGCAAGCACTTCAAGACCTTCTTCCTCTAGGGACTATTGCGATACAATCAAACAACATGTCGGTAGTTTGGTATATCAACAAACTGGGCGGTACCAGGTGTTACCACTCTGTCTAGAGGCTATGTGAGTTTGGGAATGGGCAATTTCTTCACAGCGTTTTCTGATTGCAATGCAAATTCCAAGGACAACCAACGTGATAGCCAACAAGCTCAGCCAGGCGATCCTACTGCCTCACGAGTGGTCTCTGAAACACAAAACAGCGGAACAGATTTTCCGCAAATGGGGACAGCCTTGCTGCGATCTTTTTGCCAATCCAGTCAATGCCAAATGCAGCAGCTATTTTTCCCTTATTCCCTCTCTTGGGGGGGAGTCACCCAGAGGCGCTCTAGCTCACGATTGCCCCCTGGGTCTTCTGTATGCTTTTCCTCCATTTCCTCTCATTTCCAAAGTGATTCAGAAAGCCAGACGGCTGGGATGCAAGTTAATCCTCATTGCTTTTTACTGGCCTCCTCAAGTTTGGTTCCCCTTCTTCGAGCCTCTTCTCCTGGATGATCCTTGGATTCTGGACCCAGCTCCAGATCTGTTGACTCACGTCAGGTTCACTACATCTCTCAATCCACACCCTAAAATTGACAGCGTGGCTGCTCCAGTTCCATCCCTAGTCAGGCTTCACAATGTATTTTCCTCAGTGTCACATATTCTTATGTCCTTCCATAAACTTTCAACTAGGAGACTATATGGCAGTAAATGGAAAAGATTTTCGGTTTGGGCACAGAAAATGAATGTAAATCCCTACGCTGCTTCTATCCCTGTGATTTTGGAATTGCTCTCCGTGCTTTTTCAGCAAGGATCTGCCGCTGCCACTATCAGAGTTCAATTGGTGGCTATTTCTCTTTTCCATTTAGGGTTTCCAGATACCAATTTAATGTCTAATAAGCTATGCAAGACCTTTTTGAAAGGAGCTACTCTGTTGAGGCTACCGCTCCAAGAATGTGTGGCTTCTTGGGATTTAAATTTTGTGTTGTCTAAACTGACATCTTCCCTGTTTGAACCTTCTCACTCATCTTCATTGAAATTTTTGTCTTGGAAGACTTTGTTTTTGGTGGCCATCACATCAGCTAGACGGGTATCGGAGTTACAAGCCTTGTCTGTTAAGCCACCTTATTTCATCTTTCATAAAGACAGGGTGTCACTGAGTACTAACCCCCCTTTGTCCCCAAAGTTTGTTCCCATGCCACCTTAAATCAATCCATAGAACTCCCAGTTTTCTTCCCTAATCACTATAATGCAGCTGAATACCGGTTTCATCAGCTAGACATTCATAGACGACTACGTTTTTATTTGCAAAGGACCAAGGAGTTTAGGAAATCAAATCAGCTATTCATTTCCTTTTCTGAATCCAGATTGGGCTTACCAGTTTCTAAAGTGACACTATGTAATTGGATTTCCAGTTGCATAGCCTTTGTCTACAGTTCAGAGGGCAGACCTTTACCCCTCAAGATCAAGGCTCATTCTATCAGGTCTCTGTCTACCTCTGCAGCCTTTCAAGCCAGGGTCCCACTTGATAATATTTGTGCAGCAGCTACATGGGCTACCCCTCACACTTTTATTACACATTACAAATTGGATTTAGCTTCAAGGGGTAGAGCATCCTTTGGCTCCACGGTGCTCAGGAGTATTTTCCAGTGAGCCACCCAAGAGTAAGGCACTAGGGACGCTGTCCCATGTGTAAGAATGAAGGTGAGATTGGACTACACAACATAAAGAAGTTATGTACTCACTATAACGTTCCATGTTTGTAGTCCATCTCACCCTTCATTTTTACCAACCCGCCCTCCTGACTCCATCCTGGAAGAATCTGGAGATATTAATAATTTGGTTATCTTTGGTTGGAGACCCTTTAGTATTGGTTTGTCTGTTATGGTTATTTCTTCTAGTAAGCAGCAAACAAGATCTGGGATTTGTACTGGTGCACTATGGGATACCTGCTTAGCCACGAACCAACCAGAAGTCTTCAAGCTTATAAATCGGCCGGGTCGGAGCTGAGGATTGGCTCCGAACCCGTATGTAAAAATGAAGGGTGAGATATACTACCAACATGGAACGTTATGGTGAGTACACAACTTCTTTTTCCATATCCTGTCTGCCAATAAAACTAAAATAGAATGAATAAAACAAGCCAAACTTCTTCAAGTAGTACTTGATGGTGGTCTTGGATATGACCAGTACCTACTACCAGCAGTTAAAAAGACAATTTAGAAACTAAGATCCATCTATAGAGCTAAACAATTCCCTACTGATCACTCCAGGAAAACCATAGCACAAACATACTTAATACCATCCCTACTCTATGCCTCTCCCATCTTTATGTACTTTAATAGCCATCAAAAAGAAAGTAGAGATGTCCTGTAACAAAACTGAAATTTACAACTAATAGCCCTGACAATAACCCACCACTGCACAGCTGTAAAAAGCCTTAACTGGCTAGAACTTGCAAACTGCTACTACTACTCTCAACTTACCGCAGCCCATAGACTTATACACTCCCCAGCAAACTGACCAGCTCTAAAAAGAATACTGCAGCTGCATACCACTAACAGAGTCCTGCAATCCAACAACAAAGATTTACTATCCATATAATAGCAAATAACAGCACAGGTAATTCATTGTACTCTAACCAGGTTGCAAAAATCTGGAACCAAATCTCAGACACGATAAATAGCTTTAAAGTGTCACTAAAGAAACCTCTACTTAACAACTGGTTATGTTCTTGCACTATTTCAGGCTGAACCCTTAGAACACAGCCACGCTTATCTTCCTTATTACAGTTTATAAACTCATTTGTTACTCTAACTTACACAGAATGTCCTACTTTTACATTAATATAATTAAAATGTACTAACACCCAAAATAAGCCTCTACTGCTTTGTCATTCTTTTACATCCTTTCTACTTTAGCCTACAACCCACTTCTTCCCCGTAAAAATGTTTCTACCAGGTAACCACAGATGCAACTATTTCTTTCATACACGTTTTTACTTTGTGTAGCCTACCCTCTACATATGTAGTATCTTACTTGAATTATTTCTTTAAATACATCCTCCAGTATAATCCTTTGCTACATGTATTACCCATTTTTACATTTTCTAACTAAAAATATTACTAGACAAGTTATCTACTCTTAAACATCAGAGTTGTATAATCTACTGTCTTATGTTTCAATATCTCAAATGTCTCTGGAAGGTACTCAGCATTGTCCTGTGTAATGTGATATTATGTAACTCATTGTATCATCAGTATTTTTTCTGTTATGTAATATATTTTTTTCTTGTCTGTGGAGCTTTTCTCTGCAAGCCATTGCTGAAAATTGGAGAAACCTCGGTTAGAACATCCTGGTAAACAGAGAGAGAGAAATAATAAGTGTCATTTCTGTATACTGCAACTTGAGAATTCTTTATCTCTTGATAATGTTCCTTTTTCAACTTAAGTCAGTGCAAATATGTGCACTTTGTAGGTGTAAGTTCTCACTCTATGAAATTAAGTTGTGAATTTTTTTTTTACTAATTACAAGAATCAAACAAAGCGAGTCAAAGACAGCTAAAAGCTGTTTTTATTTGGTAAGTGCTTTCATGCCACAAAAAAGGTGCTTCATCAGACAATAAAACAATGAAACTAAGCTCGCGTTTAAAGGAGAACCGCATCCACAGACTCAAAAAACATGTTTATTTCATCATGGTTTGGTGTTTCCTACATTTTAACACCACTCTGGGACTATTTGCAGGTTTTTAAACATTTTGTACACAATTTGAGTTGGACCCCATGGGGTCTGGCATCTTGAAATAATTCTGATTTAGTCTGTCCCATAGTGAGTGCTTGTCTGTAAAAAAAAAAAAAATTGTCATGTATGCCTATTTATTCCTGAAGCTTCTGTCACTGTATTGATTTTACATGCATACACTGCTGGCTTTCAGTCAGTTATTTTTAAGTAACAATCTGATGTTGTTAATCTTCTTTCCATTCATCACTGATTGGTTCGGAGTCAGCCTTTTTACCAAGCTCTTGACAGCCAAAAAGCTCTCGAGGTAAGTCTCTACCCAGAATGCCCTTCTCCCTGTTACCTCAGATCTCATTTGCCACTTAGCCATAAAGCCACATTTCAGCTGAGCTCATAGCTAAGTGAAACTTTTTTGATATTTGTGTAAAAAATTTTGGATATCTTCATATTTTATTAAGCGATTAGTATTTCTAGTGTCTTCTTCTGTCTAACCTTGTTTTTTCCATTCTACCCATTGTTACTGTTGGTAAACTTTCAAGTATCATTGTTGGTACGGCCTTTCCTCCCTTACCGTTATGGTATTTCTTCAATATCATAGATGATATTGTATCTCCTGTTTAACTTGTTAGCTTTGACTTTTTTCAGGTGTTTCCCTTCTTTTCTCTACCAGTGTATTGTTATACTTGACTTTTTTGAACGGAGTTGACTTTATTGTAGTTGGATTATACAGTTGGCCTTTGGTGTTCTTTTCTATCAAGATGTCGGATAAGTAGGGTATTTCAGGTTTTAAGCATTGTACTTCATGTAAGGGCAAGTTACCTAGCAGTGATTCTCATGATGACTGTGTTCTACTGTTTATGAGTGCCCCACCTTTTGGTGCAGCCTCCATGAGACATTTGTCAGAGTTTCAGTCAATGCACTCTTAGTGAGCACAAAAATAAACTCCTTCTGAAAGGGTTACTCAAGTCTCCCTTCTCAGAGGCCATTTCTGCGATGGAGGTCTCAATCCCTCCTCCTAAAGACAAAAAGAGATCTGTTTCTTCTTCACCATTGGGTGATCAGAGCATGCCTGGAAAATCAAAGGTCGCAAAGTTATCTTTGGAACATAAATCTGCCTTTTCGGCTCCAACCATCTTAAAATCTTTGATACGGGCGCCTGTTTCGGCACTGGTCCTGCCTCCGGCACCAATCATAGACCTTACTACGCCTATTTCGACTTGGGCACCTGTGTCCACTTCAGCTCGGGTCACACCTTCGACTACGCTATTAGTTTCCATTTTGGAACCGACTGTTTTGGCTCCAAGTGCCACTTCGGCACCGAGCATTGTACCAACCTCACTGGACTTGATCCCTTTACTCCCGGTCTCGAAACTAGAGACTTTAGTGCCAGCAGACCTTGCACCACAGACCCAATACTCCCCTTCCGTCTGTTTCTGAGCCAAGTGTATAGCCTCTTTATCGAACGTCCTGACTCTCCGTCCGGAGTATCCACTAGATCCACCAGGAAATTTTCGGAACACGATGTGGTGCGTCTTGTCAACCAGCTATTAGCTAGGGGGATTCCCTCACATTCTAAGACCCATCCACCTGCAGGACTTGGGTTGTCTTATCCACAGACTCCACCTTACACTCCTTCATCGACCATCTTGGTTCCGAAGCCTTCTGCTCCAACATCCTTCTTGTAGCTCATCACCTCAGTGCCTACGGTGAATCTCACTCCGGCTCCAAGTTTGCGCCTTTGGCTTTCAGTTCCCGCTGAACTGATCCTTCCTCAATCTGGCAATTGGGGGATGGGAGCGTTGGCCTGGGGTATGGAGCCTCCTCTCTCCTCAGTTCCATCCTCAACGCCGATAGCTGTGTCTATCCTGCTTGAGGCTTCATCTGTGAAGATGGGTTCGTCGGAGTGGGGTGTGACCCCAGTCCTGAGGTTGTCTTTCTTGGTTCCGGGCTCTCAACCCTCTTCGGGCAGGCCTGCCATCCACGTGATGGAGAGGGTTCTTGCTTCTGGCAGCATTCCTTTGATATCGGAACTCCAGTTTTCACCCCCTGAGCTACAGCTGTCCCAGACCACCCCCCAGGACTCCGGGCAGAGAAGCTGCAGGGCACTCCTGTTCAGGGTACCCGCTCTTCCGAGTCCTCGGAGACCCCCACTGAGGAGCCCCCTTGAAAGAAGACTTGCAAGAGGAAGCACATGGACTTGCCCAAGGAGTCCCTGACAGAAGACATGGATTACGATGATGGTGAAGGGTCCCCATGGTCACCTCCTGATGATGTCTCCTTTGGAGAAATCCTGGAAATGTTGAAACAGAGAGGTGACTGGAAGTCCTCCACCCCTTCGTCTGAGGAGTCCATGTTCCTGCAGGCTTTTCACGCCCAGCCTTCTACATCTTGGGTGACCCCGCCTGCCTATGAGCTCATCGTGCAGCACACTTGGTAGAACCTTGATTCCATTGAGGTGATCCCTCGGAGACCAGACAAAATTCTTTCCCCTCCTGAGGAGAACCCGCATTGGTCCAAAGGGTTACCAGTTTATACTATGGTGGTGGCAGGTGCCACGAAAAAGGACTTGGCTGAGAAAAGTCCCGGTGTCCACCTGCCCAACAGAGAGTCCCGGGCAGTAGACAGACTTGGAAAGCGGGTTTTTGCATCAAGGACCTTTGCTGTATGGTCCCTGAATTTTTTGGAAGCATTTTACGAGGCTCCACAGGGACTTGATCTCCAAACTCTCTGAACCACTCGGACAGTTGTATGACGAGGTCGGGGACAAAGTGGCCTCACAGCTCGCAACCCTAAAATCAATATCCAACTCGTCCATGAGGTTGCTGTCACATGCGACCGAAGGGGCATCTAGAGCAGCGGGTTCGGGCATTATGAGGCATCATGACTGGATGCGAATTTGTGACCTTGCAGATCCCTTCAAGTCTTCCTTTCTGAATGCTCCCATCGAAGCTTCATCCCATTTTGGTTCCAAAGTGAAGGACACACTAGCCAGATGCGAGCAAGATGGAAAAACCCTGTCTGCCTTAGGCCTATGGTTTTCCAACCCTCAACGTACCTTCTCCAGGAATCAAAGGAGTGGAAAAATGTGGCATAGGAAATCTCAGGGTCCTTTCTGTGCTGCACATGGTGATGATACTCTCAGAGGCAGAGGGGGTAACAATTCCAGAAGATGTCACTATAGAGGCAGAGGGGGTCCTCATAACCAAGGCTCCAGGGACTTTCTCTCCGGAGATCCTTATCAGTGCTCCTGAGGAGCAGCCCGATTGCTTACCTCTGGAAGCAGTTGGGGGTCGTTTCTCTCTGCACCAAGCTGCCTGGCAGTCTGTCACCACCGATCATTGGGTGCAGAGCATTATCACCAGAGGCTACACCATTCCTCTTTCTTTGTCAGCCAGTTTTTCCAAGAAAACTTCCCGATGTTCCTCCCAGTCGAAGGGAAGAAGCAGCTTTAGAAATTATAAAGTCTCTGAAAAGAGTCATCCAACCAGTCCCACCAGACCAGCGTGCATCTGGATTTTTACTCTTTTCTTTTTGGTGCCAAAAAGGACCGAGGACGGGAGGCACATTTTGGATCTCAGCAGCTTAAACAAGTCTGTCACCCAAACCAAATTTCTGATGGTCATGGTTCAGTCCATTCTCCCCTTTTTAAGAGAAGGCAATTGGATGTGCTGTATAGATCTCCGGGATGCGCATTACCACATCAAGATAGACAAACGCTCCAGGAGTCTGCTTCACTTCTGGCTAGGAGCCAGTCATTACCAATTCCATGCTTTGCCGTTCGGTCTCTCTACAGCCCCCAGAGTGTTCATGAAATGCATGGCAGCGGTAACAGTTCACTTGAGACTAAAATGATTCCGGGTGTTTCCATATTTGATGACTGGCTCCTTACTGCCACCACCGAGCATCTTCTGGTAACAGCACTGCATTATACTCTTTCTGTGACAAAATTGTTGGGAGTAATGATAACATTGAGAGAAATCAAACCTTATCCCTACACAACAAATAGAGTTTATTGGAACAGTGTTCAGTACTCAGTCCTGTCTGGTATCTCTCCCAACTCACAGACTCCATTGATTGAGGCTTCAACTCCAGGTGATATTCTCTCAAACAACAGTCTTTGCGAGGGAAATTCTTCAGGCCCTAGATTCTATGGTGGCATCAATCCCAATAGTGCCTCTAGCAAAGCTACATATGCAGATTCTGCAGTGGCTCCTTCTGTGCTAGTGGTTCCCAAACTGTCACCCCCTCGCTTACCAGATTCGAATTACCAACTCCTGCAAACAGGACCTGGTTTGGTGGATGAGGCCAAACGTATAACTTTGGAGTCATCCATTTCAATATCCTCAGCCTACAGCCGTTGTGACCACGGATGCTTCATGATCGGTTGGGGGGGCATTTCCAGGGAAAGACTGTTCAAGGCACATGGTCCACCTCAGAGGCCCACCTGCATATCAGTGTTCTGGAACTGAGAGCTGTGCTGTTAGTGTTGCAGGCATTCCATTCGGCTCACCCTTCCGGGACAATTACAATTCAATCGACAATATGTCAGTGGTCTGGCATATCAGCAAGCAAGGAGGAACCATGTCCTACCCCCTATGTTGAGAAGCCATGAGAATTTGGCAGTGGGCGATAGCTTCCAACCGCTTTATGATAGCAACGCACATCCCAGGGAGCTTCAATGTGATTGCAGAGAAACTGAGCAGATGCATCCTCATGCCTCACGAGTGGTTCCTCAACCCCGAGGTGACGTCAGTAATCTTCAGCCACTGGGGCCAGCCCTACTGCGATCTTTTCACCTCCCCATCAAACACCAAGTGCAGTAGCTATTTCACCCTACTTTCCCCAGAGGGGGAGTCACAGAGGGGCGATATGGTCCACAGTTGGCCCACGAGACTTCTTTACGCTTATCCCCCATCCCTATGATCCCACAATTTATAAAGAAAGCTCTTCAGTTGAAATGCAAGGTGATCCTCATAGCCCCATTTTGGCCTCGACAAGTTGGTTCCCCTTCGGCCTCACCTAGTATACCTGCCATGGATTTTGGACCCTCTTCCAGATCTGATTACTTACCCCCAAGGATTGAGTCACCCAAATCTGTCCAGTCTCAAGCTGACAGCTTGGTTTCTCCACTTTCACTAGTCAATAGGCAAGCTAATTTCTCCTCGCCTGTTCGAGACATCATTCTGGCCTCTTACAAGACATCCACCAGAAGACTGTATCAGGATAAATGGAAAAGATTCTCCATCTGGTCCAAGGATAACTTGCTAGATCCGTATTCAGCTCCAGTTGCTGCAGTGCTGCAATACTTGGCTTAAGTTTTTTGATAATGGAGCCTCTGCCTCTATGGTACGAGTACATCTAGCGGCATTTTCCAATTTTCCACAATGGTATAGATGGCACCTCTCATCTCTTTATGCCTTTGCAAGGCTTTCCTCTAGGGGACCTCTCATGTCAGGCCTCCTGTCAGACAGTCCATGGAACCTCACTCTAGTCCTTCAGTCTTTGACTCAAAAACCTTTTGAATCTGCTGCGAAGTGTGACCTAAAGTTTTTGTTTTGGAAATCCTTGTTCTTGGTAGCCATTACCTCTGCCAGAAGAGTCTCGGAGCTGCAGGCATTGTGTATCAAGAGGCCCTATCTGGTCTTTCATAAAGACAGAGTATCACTTCAGACGAATCCATCCTTTGTTGTTTCTGAATTCTTCATTAACCAGACCATTGATCTACCAGTGTTTTTTTCCGAATTTTGCCAATAGAGGAGAGTATTGCCTTCACTCCTTAGATGAACATAGACAATTGAGATTTTACCTAGACAGGACCAAACCTATCCATAAATCTGAACCGCTTTTCATCTCCTTTTCTGGGTCCAAAATGGGAGAGGCCGTCTCCAAGGTTACGTTATCAAGATGGCTAAGGGACTGCATACGTTTCATCTATTTCCCCCAATAATGAACCTATGCCAGAAGTTAAAGCTCACTCTACTAGATCTATGACAACATCTATAGCATTCCATTCCAGGGCTTCCATGGATGACATCTGCGCAGCAGCTACTTGGGCTAAGCTTCATACCTTTATCAAACATTACAAATTGGACTTGGTCTCCAGCGGGAGAGCTGCCTTCGGCTCAGTGATACTCAGGAATGTTCTTCCGTAAGGACCATCTATGCGCCTCAAGGTAGCTTGGGATTCTGTCCCATCAGTGATGAATGGAAAGAAGATTAACAACATTAGATAAAGAAGTTATGTCTTACCATAATGTTCCATCTATGTTCATCTTCTTTCATTCATCACTTCCCACCCTCCTTCCCCCTCCAAAGGCTCCTGGGGGATGCTTTGGGTCTAAGTGGTGCCCTAGGGTATTTACCCAGGAGTGGCCTCTGCTTTACTTCGTTTTCTCTAGCAAACTCGATCTGAGGTAACAGGGAGAAGGGCATTCTGGGCAGAGACTTAACTCGAGAGTTTTTTGGCTGGCACGAGCTTGGTAAAAAGGCCGACTCGGTTCTGAAGGCTCGGAACCGAACCCATCAGTGATGAATGAAAGAAGATGAACAACACAGATGGAACGTTATGGTAAGACATAGCTTCTTTTTAATACCATTCAGTGACTACTTAAAACACAAACAGTGCAAATGCCACAGAACAGACTTTCAAAGTGTTTTTACTGCTGCTTCTTTTTAAAATGGCCAAACTGCAGTGTTTTGTGAAGCCTGAATTGCCCATCCCCTTCACACCTAACTTCCCTAGCTGACAAAGTGCTAAGGCTAAGTTGAGCTGTTGCCACCTGTGATTGACAGCCCACAGCAGGAGACTTGACTCGTACTCTTTCCTTGTTCTAGCCTTTACTTTCTGTATGGGTAAGGAAAGGACCAGGCAGCTGTGGCATCACAGCATGGGTGGTTTTTAGGAAGGTCATGGAAATGTCGGTTTGGGGAAGGAATTGGCCAGAAAACTACCTGTATTCATAGATGATGACATGAATGAATTGTAGAATGCAGCAAGCTTTACCAGGATGCGTCAAAAGTTTTTTGAAAGTGAAACTATCACAGTACAGTAAGGTACTGTTCTAATGGAGAAAAACAGTCAATGTAAAATATTTTACATGCTGTATTGTTGTTTCCTCATAGCAGGGACAATAAATAGGGAAAAAAAGGACAGATAAGTTGAGCATTTAATAACAGAATTCCATTATTGTCCTTTAAATAGTATCAAGAACAGTTAAATTTTCTAAAAAAAAACATATCACATGACTGTTACATCCACTCCAGTCTTGAATAGAGAGTACCACTGAGTAAAACAATACAACAAATAGTACCATTCCATTCATTTAATCAGATCACGTGATCTTGGCACCTGTCTTAAAGGAACTTTACCATTCTAGCCCATACCCTTGTCTGCTTGAAACTTGATTATCAATTTTGCTTCTGTCAACTTTGTTATAATCTACTAGTCTCATATCACTCCCAAGCAGCTCAGTCATCCTAAAACTAAATGTGTGTTTGTCACCCTTTTCTTTAACATGTTTAGCAAGTGCATTCTTTTCACCTAGTTTACATATTTCATTAACATGCTTTCATGTGTTCCTTCAAAGACCTATTGGTCTTCCCATTGTAGAAGGAACTGCATGTTGAGCATTGTGCAAGAGACAGTAAATTATTGTTAGAACAGCGAGCTTTTAAATTAAAACTACACTCTATACGTGTTGTAGGATCTATAAAGGATGCATCACTATTAATATATTCACAATAATTACAAGCTCTGCAGGGGAAAGTCCCAGCCTACCTTATAGATCATTTCTTCACTGTCTCGCGTTATGACGCTTGAATGATTTTTTTGTTCTTAAAATGAAATTTAGGCTTGTCACCCACTATTGCTTTGATTCTCTCATCTGACATCAAAATAGGTCAATTCCTTCTAATGCTCTCACTTGACAGTATTGGTGTCACTTGAATAAAATATTGAATCTGGAACTTGTATGTTAGATAACTTTTGAGATGACCCCCCCCCCAACTTTAAGCTGAAAAATACAGTCTTGCTCTGTCATGCCTTACAGAAGATGTTTCATTCCTCATGCATTGCAGTTCTCTGACACTATATACCCTATCCAAAAAAATCCTGTGCTAAAACATCTGTATCTTGTTTAAATGTATCATCTTTATTATTAATCCGTGATGTTCGCATCCCCAGTCCTTTCAAAATATTTTTATAGGTATATCCATGTTGCATACTATTTCTTTGTAATATATTGTTCTTACACCATGGTTTCCTGTACAGACTTGTAATAAATGTGATGTGGTTGTCTTTCTGTATTTTAACATAAGGAAAGTCAATCTCTTTTTTAGAAGAATTTGATTTAAATTTTAAGAAAGCAGTAGTGGTATGGAGATAATCTACAAACTCTAAGAAGCTATTGGATGTTCCCACCAACAGCAAAAAGATATCCTCCACAAATCTCCTATAGAACTGATTTGTGGAACAAAATAATTATTTGATAGTTCCTGATCTATTTCCCACTGAGCCATGACCATATTGGCATAGCTGTTGGCAAAAGAAGTGCCCATAATCACACTAGACTTCTGCCAATAATAGTCATTATCAAACAATACATTATTTCCTAATATTAATTCCAATAATAAGCAGATCAAATCTGTTTGGTATTATATTGGCTGTTATTCGCCAAAAATATCTTAACTAGGTCTAACCTTATATCATTTGGGATAAATATGAAAAGTGAATTAACGTCTAATACTAACAAAATGTCTTTACTACTCATATTCTCACATTTAAAGACATAAACATCTTGTAAAAACTGCTTAGTGTCTTGAAGTACTGTTTTTGTGTCTCAAATGTTTCTCAACAAAAATCGACAGGGGTTCCGTTAACCAACCCCTACCAGACACGATGAGTCTCATAGGTGGTGTTTGCAGATCTTTATGTATTTTAGAAGGACCCTGAAAAATAGGTACAAGTGTTTTTTTGACTGAGATACTTATAAATCCCAAGATATATTATTGTTTAGTAAACAGTCATATAATGTTAAATGTACTGATCTAGTCATAACTTCAGTTTCCTTCCTGTAACATAATAGAATACACATCTGCATCAGTTAGTGATGATTGTATAGCAGCAACATAGAAAGATTTATCCGTAATTACTATTGCTACTCCCAACCAACTCTTGTCTCCTTCTCAAAGTCCAAGTTGGGTTCCAGCATCCTAAGGGTACCTTGTCAAAGTGGCTGTCTGACTGTATAGCTTTTGTTTATAAGTTTAGAGGGCTATCTTTGCCATACAAACCCAAAGCACACCCTATTAGAGCAGTTACTGCATCTACAGCTTTCTTTAGTAGTGTCTCTATTGATGATGATTGTGCAGCTGCTACATGGATTATAGTTCATACCTTTATTTCTCATTACAAGCTTGATATACACTCTAGATCAAGGGGTTACCATTCAAAACATCTACTCTTCATAACATCTAAACTCAAAACGTCAAGACCATAACATCTAAACTTCAAAACATCTAAAACTCATAACATTGAATCTCAAAACATTGAATCTCAAAACATAGAAAACTACATAGCAACTATAAATAACATCCCACACACTGTTTGCAACGTTTATGCAGGGGGGCAAGCCCCCCTGCAACCCCCAAGTGGGGGGGGCTCTGCCCCTCCCCCCATAAATTAAATATACCAACTGCAAGGTCGCACTACATTGGGGTTAGGAAATTAACTTTTTCCCCCACTGTAGTGCAACCTTGGAGTTGGTATATTTAATTTACGGGGGGGGGGTGCAGGGGGGCTTGCCCCCCTGCATAAACATAGTAAAAACTCTGTGGGAAGTTATTTATAGTTGCTTTGTAGTTTTCAATGTTGTGAGATTCGATGTTATGAGTTTTAGATGTTTTGAAGTTTAGATGTTATGGTCTTGATGTTTTGAGTTTAGATGTTATGAAGAGTAGATATTTTGATAGGTAACAAGATCAAGGGCATCCTTTGGTTTCACCATTCTCCAGAAGATCCTTCCATAGTTAATCCCAAGGTTCACGTAGCTGGCAACTCTGTCCCAGTTGTTTAGATGTATGGAAAAGACAACATTGGATATGAAAGTTATGTACTTACCACAATGTTAAATCCATGTTGGCTTCTTCTGTCCATCTCAACATTCCTTCCCACTGTCATCCTATAAAATTGTCATCTCTTTATGGCTCCATTTGGGCAGTATTGATCTTACCCAGAGTTTTGGCTGTTAGTAGTGGTTTTCATTCTGCTTTCCTAGCATTTTTTGATAATCAAGGATGGCTCACTTGGCGTTGGAGTGTTGAGTCACCTATCGCCATCTCTCTCGCTTTCTCTGTCTTCATTGCCACTCTCCAAGTTTGCTTGTTACCCTTGTTTCCTCTTGCTTTCTTCCTGTCTGTCCTAAATCTTCTTTACCAGATTGTCTTCTTTCGTGCACATGTGCCCAAACCACCATAATCTGTTCTCCTTGACCTTCTCTGTAATTAGAGATACTTCGGCTTCTACCCTAGTGTCATCATTTCTTTGTCTGTCCAACAGGGTGCATCCTACCACCCATCTCAGACACTTCATCACTGTATCAGCTCTAGTTTCTTCATCAGCTCTTCCTTCATTGCCCACATCTCTTATACCATTTAGTGCGAGTGTGATGCCTCTGTACTGCCCACAGTTGTGAATGTCCCCTTTGATCTTGTACACAGGCACTAGTATACTTATTCTCTTCAATGAGTCCTGGCTAGTGTGTGTCCCTTCCTCAACTAATCAACAGTACAGACATGGCTGGATGTACGCACTAAGATGGGATGGGTTACTGCTCTGAGTTCCCCGGGGAGTAATTTCTCCCCTAACTCACCCAACATATTGATCATGTCTGCCATAACCCCATCTGAACATTGGGACTTGTGATATTTTGTTGTGCTCTACAAACTCAATCTGAGGTACTGGTAGAGTGGCAGTATCAGAAAAGGAGGAGCCTGAGCCTTGGAACCAAAAAGTCTAGTGTTGAATGCTTATCTCTGATCCATTCAGATCCAGTATACCCAATTGTTAAGACAGATAAAGACAACACAGATCTATTATGGTAAGTACATAACTTTTGTTTAAATAAGGTCTGCAATCTGTTGATTAGTTTGGGAAGGGACAGACGTAGGCCAGGATACATAGAGGTACACTACACTTCCATGCAAACCTTGTGCATCTAAACAGCAATTGGTGGAAACCTGGGGAGATATTTACATCTAGATCAAGATATGTAGTGTTTATGTGCAGCTGACTGCTCTTCAGGATTGGCAAATACCACAGTTGTTATGCAACTGGACACATCTCTGTAGTGAAATGATATAAGCTGCTTGTAGTGAAGCCCATACTTGTAAATGCAAGCCATTCTGCATAAAGCAGTTGTTCACCATATTGCATGATCTCAGAAGAATAGAAAATGTGAACTGATAGACCAGTACATCTCAGAGATATAACATGGTGGAGACAGTGAACTAATTAGTGAAATTACTGTGTCAGTTTGTCCTTAGCAGGACAGCACTAAATGGTGCAGAAAACTATTTTGCCATACAATATTTGCAACTGCAGTGCTGGGTGTCTACATATATAGGTTTATAGGTAGGTAGTAGCCTATTGGCCCTAGGGCCTATACAAGCCTAGCCAAAAAGGTATCCTGGCTTTTGCCACCCAAGAAAATTATTTTCCTGTGCCCCTGTCAAGCAGAACCACAGAAGTGATCCCTGGGGTGAATTTCCTATTACCCATCCAATCATCAAGATTTTTCTTGAAGAGTGCTAATGAGGAGCTCTGTTTGCCATAGGTAGTCTGTTCCAGAGTATGAGAAGTCTCTGGGACCGGAATCTATCCCTCCAATGTGTTCTGTTTATTGTGGTGACAAGGTTTATGTCCCTAGAGCGTGTAGCTCGGAGGGATTGGGATTTCTTTAAGTGGAGCATGTCCAACAGCTCTGGGTTTGACATAGCTTTGTATGTTAGGCAGAGATCGCCTCTGAGTAGGCGATATGCGACGGAGTAAAGCTGGAGCTTTTTGAGACGGTTTGCGTAAGGCATCTGTTTGAGGCCAGTAATCCTCTTTGTGAGGTATTTTTGCGGCCTTTCCAGTTGTTGTAGATGTCTTGTGAGGTACATACCAAAAGGGGCGTTGTACTCTATAATGGGTCTAATTAGTGATGAGTAGAGGGGAACAATGACCTCTTTTTTTCTGGATGAGAAACCTTTTGTGATGAGGTATGCCATGTAGAAGGATTTCCTGACCACTGGGGTGATGTGATTATCAAAGGAGAGACTACTGTCCACCTGTGTCCCAAGGTCTCTTATCACACTTTCGGTGTTAAGTAGACTAGCACCTATGTGGTAGTTCATTGGTACAGAGTTTTTACCAAAGGGCATTACAATGCACTTTTTGGCATTGAGCTTGAGACCATGGCTTTGACACCAGGCATCTGTCTCAGTGAGGCCCTTTTGTAGGATGTCCACATCGTTAGGAGTTTCGATTATGGCTCCTAGTTTGCAGTCATGTACAAATTTAGTTGCCAAAGACCTTCTGTGTTAGCCTGTACTTCAGAGAACTAGATACCAAACAGGAGAGGACCCAGGACTGAACCCTGTGGTACTCCACTTGTCACTGGTCTGAAGTCTGATTTGGAAACTGCTACTTTCACAGTGTGGGTTCTGTCAGTAAGCCAGTTGGCAACCCATCTTGTGACATAGGGATTTATCCCTAGTTTAGTGAGTTTATCTGTAATTCCAGAGTGGGGGATGGTGTTGAATGCCTTGGCGAGATCTAGATAGGCTGTGTGAACTACCTTACCCTCATCTGTGGCTTTGGTGACTACTTCAAAGAAGCCTATCAGGTTTAGGAGACATGATCTGCCTTTTAAAAACCCAAACTGTGTGGGGTCCAGAGTTTGGAGATCTCCAATGTCTTTGTTTTGAGTTCCATGATGATACGTTCCATGGCCTTGCAGACCAGGCTCATCAGGCTAATGGGGGATAGTTCCTGGGGTCTGTTGTGCCCCCCCCCCCTTTGTGGAGTGGGATAACTGTCACGGTGCGCCATTCAGTGGGCACAAAGCCTGAGGTGAGGCTATGATTGAACATGGTACTTAGGCGGGGTGCCAGTTCCTTCTGTAGTTCATATAGAAGGCAGCCTGGGATGTTGTCAGGTCCCATGGATGTTGTGTTCTTGGCTTTGGAGAGTGAGGCTTTTACTTGTGCAGCCATGATTACAGGAACTTTGCATTCTTCCCGTATAAAGATGGGCCCTTTAGGGGGTGAGAGGGGGGGTAAAGTTAGCACTGAACCTATCTGCCAGGATGTTGGCAATATCAGTTGGTTCTGTATATTTAGTGTCATTGTGCTGTAACTCAGAGAAGATCTGAGTGTACCCATTGAGATGCTTGACATAGCTATAGAATGTTTTGTGGTTGTCTTTAGAATCAGTGGCAATTTTGTTTTCATAACTAGCTTTGGAATTTTATGAGGGATCTCCGCTTCTTACTGAGGCTGACCAGGGAGTTCCTCCAATCGTGGGATTTTACTCTTTTTTGCAACAGTTTCTTTCTTCTGTTTGTTTATGGCAGAAGACCACCAGATTGGCTTCCTTTTTTGGAGGATAGCATCTTGGTTCTGTTAAGGATAAGCACGATCCATGCACTCGTGTAAGTGCTTATAAAGTGCATTTGTGTAGGATTCAGCAGTCGTACCTCTCCTGTCCGTCTGCATGGGTGTCGTGAAGTTTGCCACTTTTGTCTTAAGTGTGAAGTTGGCTTTGGAGACATTTTTTACGGTTGTTTTCCTAATTGGGGGGGGGGGGTGGGAGTGGGATGTGGATGTCTAGGGTGATTAGCTTGTGGTCGGATCTGACCAACAAGGAGCTGACCTCTGGCGTGGAAGACTGGTCACCCATGTTGGTGATGACCAGGTCTAGGATATTGCTGCCCCTGGTGGGGGTGTGGATAAGTTGATCCAAGCATTGGAATTGATGATTTCCAGAAAACTTTGAGCAAAAGAGTTGGTACACGAGTAGTTTTCCCAGTTAATGGTAGGGTAGTTGAAATCACCCATTATTGGAGTGTTGGTTTGTAACTTAATATTTTCCAGTGTATCAAGAAAAGAGGAGTGGGAATCCTGGGACATGGTGTGGGGTCTGTAGCAAGCTACAGTCTGGATTGCAGTTTTACCCAGAGTTAGTTGAACTTCGATAATCTCGGATGCATTATGCTGAGCAACTAGCTTGGAGGTGTGGATATCTTTAATGAATATGGACACGCCTCCACCTTTAGTGTTTCGGTCCGGGTTCGGTGGCCGAAAGGTGTGGTATGAATTATAATCTGGTAATGCAGGGGTGCTCTTGAACCAGGTCTCTGTCACTGCACAGATGTCATTGTTCTCCATTTTAAGGAGTGCCTCGAATGAGTGCATTTTGAGGTTTAGGCTTCTATGGCATTACCCTCAGATTTTGCTTGCTTATACCTGTTATGGTAGTGAATTTGTCATTTGAACCTTTCCTAAAAAAGCCACTATAGGGGTGGCAAGAGCCTTTGCCAGTATCCGGAATCCCAAGGGCGACAGGTGCAGGCCATCTCTGGCAAAGCAGGTACATAAAAGGGAAGGAAGGGGATATATAGGAAAATAGGGCAAAAGTGAAAGAGGATGTCACTAAAGGACAATATATAGGAATGTACAGAATTGGGGGGGGGCACTTTTTGTTGAAGATATGGCCCCATTTATATGGGGAAAAGAAAGTGGGAGTGAAGGGTAAGGCAGGGTAGGAAAGAGGAAGCAGGATACAGGGACAGACAGACACCTACTGAACACTACAGACATTGGTGGATGTGCACAGTAGGATGGGAGATAAATGAGGGATGGTAGACAAATGTTTTTGTAGAGCGATGGTGAAGGCACGAGCTTTGTTGCATGACACAAGAGAAAGGGTATGCATGTTGTAGATGGGATGGGGTACAGGCATTAGTTTGCAATCTACAAAACTGGTTCAGATTGACACTACAGGGATCCGTCTGCATGAGAGAAATTATTCATGGCTGATGATTTGGACCAGGTACTCCCCTTGTGGCCTGATGGAAGGGGCTGGCTTGCTGGGTGAGTGAGTCTGTAATTTGCTTGGGGTGGCTGTCCATTTGGGACAGTCACCTGTCCACAGTCCTGTCCACGTGCACCACTTGCTACAGCTGTGGCTAGGCCAACTCAGGCAGTGTAGACAGGCCATCTGCTATTTGAGGGGCTATGACCCCAGGTTCCTCTGCCATCACTTTTATGTCGAGTGTGTGTGTGTGTGTGTGTGTGTGTGTGTGTGTGTGTGTGTGTGTATATATATATATATACAAACAAACAAAGTTATTCACTGCTTATGGACTCTAGGTTCTCTTCTAGTGACTACAAACACTATTTTGATGTGGTACTTGAACAAGCAAGGGGGTACAAGGTTATACCCTTTTTGCTGGTTGGCAGTGATGGCCTGGGTGCTGGCTCTACAGCATTCTCTGACCCTTCAGGCCTCATACATTGCCTCAGAGCAAAGCACAGTGGCAAAAAGAGTAAGCAGATTTTGGGCAGACCCTCACAAGTGGAAACTTCATGCAAAGGTCTTCTAGGACTTGATCCAGATGTGGGGAACATCTCAAGTAGATCTGCTTGCTTCCTTTCAAAAAAGATAACTGAAAATTTCTGTTCAAGACATAATTTAAGACATGCTTAAAAGACGGATTCTGTATCATTCCCATAGTCCGGAATATTCATCATCGTCAGCCCCCCTTTTTCCCATTTTTCTACATGGGGTCAGGGTATTGTGTTAACTGTCACCAACTCTCTCGATTCACTGCCACACTCCTGCCTTCTTCAACACTCATGCCTGACTGTCGCAGATCTTCTTTCACACAATCCATCCAGCTCTTTGCTGGACATCCTCACTTTCTCTTACCTTCTTCCTGTCTGTCCGAAATCTTCCTCACCAGATTGTCTTCTGCTTTTCTACACATGTGCCCAAACCACCATAATCTGTTCTCTTTGATCATTTCTGCAATTGGAGCTACTTTGGATTCTGCTGTTATGTCCTCATTTCTTCGTCTGTCCCACAGTGTGCATCCTACCACCTTTGCCAGGCACTTCATTTCCATCACCTCTGGCTTCTTCAACTGTTCTGCCTTTACTGCCCAGGTTTCTATACCATACAGTAGTACTAGCCACACCACTGTCTTGTATGCCTTACTTTTCAGCTTCTTTGGCATCCTTTTGTCATAGACTACGCCTGATACTCTTTGCTACTCTTTGCCAGTTGGCTGCAGCCTCTCTGATTCTAGCTTTGAACTCTTCATTCAGACTACCCTTCTCCTCAACTACCCCTCCCAGATACTTGAAGCTGTTTACCTGTTCCACCATCTTCCCTTCTGTCTCTATTCTCAGTTTCTTCTGATTTCCCCAATTTGCTGCCATTGCCACCATCTTATCTGTGCTTAGTTTCATCCCATGTGCCTTCAGATTTGCATTCCATTCTCCTATCCTTTGCTGACGTTCTAGCTCAGAGTCTGCATGTACTGCCACATTGTCTGCATACAGCAGCTTTGTTGATCTGTCCCCTCCAACCTGTTTGCTAGTGTAGTCCATCACCAGTATGAACAGCAGTGGGCTCAGAGATGAACCCTGATGTACACCCACTGCCACTGGGAACCCCTCTTTGAGACCGAGCAGTGTTTGTACTTGAGTCATTGGGTCCTTGTACATAGCCTGCACTAATTCCACCCATGTTTCTGGGACTTCAAACCACAGCAGTACTGCCCAGATCAGCTTTCTTGGGACCCTGTCATATGCTTTCTCCAAGTCTAGGAATGCCCAGTTGGACTCTCTCCTCATCTCTAGCTTCTTCTCAAGTATCTGTCTCAATGGAAACATCGGGCCAGTTGTGCTGCATCCTGATCTGAATCCAAATTGCTCATCTCCCATATTACATTCTACTCCTCTGCATATCTGTTTATCAATCACCCTCTCCAGAACTTTCATGCAGTGTGATGGGAGTCTGATGCCTCTGTACTGCCCACAGTTGTGGATGTCCCCTTTGTTCTTGTACACTGGCATGAGTATGCTTATTCTCCAGTCATCTGGGATATGCCTTTCTCTCCACACTGCTAGTACCCTCAGGAGCCATTTCTCCCCTATCTCACCCAGCATCTTTGTTATATCTGCTATGACCTCATCTGAGCCTGCTGCTTTCCCAGACGTCGTCTTTCTTAGTAGTCTTACTTCTTCTAGAGTGGGCTCCTCTTCTTCTCTCATTGTAGGCTGTTTCTGGGGCAGTACAGCTTCTGTGGGGTTTTCTTTATTCAGAAGCTGCTGGAAATGCCCCTTCCATCTTCCTTTGATGTCCTCTGGACTGGTGAGCAGGTTGTTGCTGGCATCCCTTATGAAGGGTGTCTTGACTATCTTCTTTATTTTTCTGTCTTTGCCTTGCAACCTGATATAGTTTCTTTGTGCTCCTTACTGAGTCACTTTCCAGAAGTTGGTACATTGCCTCGGATGCCCTATTCTTTGCTGTTGCATCTTCTTTCTTAGCTTCTTTATTAGCCAACCAGTAGTCCTTCCTAGCCTGGTCAGTCTTTTCTGTCTCCCACTTCTTCCTGCACTCCTTCTTTCTTTTGATGACTTCCTGGACTTCTGCCTTCCACCACCAGCGTTCCTTATGTACCTTATTTCCATACATGGCCCAGCCACATATCTTTTCTGTAGTCCTAACACATGCTGTTTTTAGGCACTGCCATTCTTCTTCTACTCCACCTATTTCCTCCTCCTCTTGGGGTGCTAGAGCCCTGAGTAATTCCTTGAACTGTTGTACTTTCTCTCCAGTCAACTTCCAGGTCTTCAGCCTGGTCTCTGTTGACCTTAGAGCCTGCTCTGACCACTGTTTTAGCTGATTGTGGCAACTACTGGTTTATGCTGTGAGCCGACTGTTTCACTGGGGATTACTTTGCAGTCATGGATTCTACCCCATTGCCTTTTCCTTACTAGGAGGACGTCTACCTGAGTTGCATGTTGATTACTCTTGTATGTGATCTTGTGACTTTCTCTCTTTCTGAACCATCTGTTGGCTATCAAGCCATTTGCCAGACAGAAGTCTAGAATGGCTTCTCCTTTATTCCTGTTGCCCCACCCATGTGGACCCAGGCAGTCCTCATATCCTGTTCTGTCTGTCCTGATATGTGCATTCAAGTCACCCATTATCAACACCAATTCATACTGTCCTGCTTTGTCTAGTAGGTCCTGCAACTGCTGTCTGAATACACTCTTGTCCTCACTATCACAACCCTGCTGTGGGGCATAGGCTGAGATTATGAATAGTGCCCTGTCATTACACTGGAGTCTGACTGCCATGAGTTTGTCATTAATTCTGATGATATCCCTTACTGCCTTCTGAAGCCTGTCTCTCACCACAATTCCTACACCATTTCTAGCCTGCCCTCCACTTGAGTAGTAGACTCAGGATCCCAAGCCAAGTGGCTTTGCTGCACTGCCCTTCCATCTCGTCTCTTGGATACATAGGATGTCCAGCCTCCTCCGTATCATCATGCCATCCACTTCGAACTAGCTTTCCTGTCAGTGAGTCTACATTAAGCATAGCAATTCTCATTGTTTGGCAGGTTGATTGGTTTCACATGCAGCTTTCGCTCAGCAGAGCTATCCCAGGTAACCCAGGCTGGGCAACTAGACACCGGCCAGTCAGTAGCTTATTGACCCAGGGCTGCTGGGCTTTATGGCGGGCACACACTGGCCAGTAGGGGTACATATACCCCTCCCACCATTGGCATGGGTTCCTGGTGTGGGTCAGAGTAGGCTGGGTCCTCAACCCACTTATCACAGGTAACTACCCAAGCCTATTTTTAGCGGCATTAGTCAACATGACGAATCACTTAGAGCCATATTTTACACCGTTGAGTAGCTTGCCCTGCCACGGCGCACAGTCTGTGATTCGTGTTCTCCTTTCTTGAGGATACTGCACACCACAGTAGATGCCAAAAGCAGTTGGTCTGTACAACTCTTCCCCCTATAGGGCACCATATAGAGTCTGTGCTGCTGCCCAGAGCTCCATTCATTGGTGAGTTTGAGATGGAAACACTCAGCGTATTTTTCAGACATGGGAGAAACCCCACGGAGACACAGGGAGAACATGCAAACTCCAAACAGGCATTGGTCGGAGGTCAGGGTAGAACCTTGTACCTTGTGCATGGGAGGCGAAGACCTTAACCACTAAGCCATCTCATAGTCAGGAATATTCCTATATGCATTTTCACCCTTTCCTGTGATTTCCAAAGAACTTTAAAGATTCAGAAAGAATTACCAAAGATCATTGTGTTTAACCCATTTTTTGTCCCAGGCAAAGCTGGCTGTCCCTTTTAATGGAATTGGCCTAGGGCAATTATCACAAGCTTCCTCATGGACTGGATCTTCTCACACTGCATCAGTGGAGAATGGCCCACCCCAGTTTAGAACATCTGTAACTGACAGCCTGGGTGATTATATTGTGAAACCTTTTAGGCACTAGACACTTGTTCCATGAGGACGTGCAGAAGGTATTTAAGGAGGCAAGAACATCTGCAACTAGAAAATCTTATATTTACAAGTGGAGGAGGTTTTCTATGTGGTGCCTAACCAATAATGGAGTTCCAGGAAGGGTTTTGACCCCTCTTCTTTTGAAATATTTGTATGAGCTACTTGGTGATTGTTTGTCATATGCTTCAATTGAAGTACATCTTATGGCCACCTCAGCTTGTTTGACCATGGATTCTCCCCTCTTTCGTCTCATTTTTTGGAGAGTTTATGAAAGGAGTGTTGCACTGGAAACCCCCTTGAATGCAATTTCCTCCTCTGTGGGATCTCAGCTTTGTTCTTAATTGACCTTACTCTTTTTGAACCTTCCTCTCAGGCTGATTTATAGTTTAGTTGGAAGAATGTTTCAGTTGTTGCCCTAACATCTGCAAGGTGAGTCTCTTAAATGCAAGCTCTTATTTTAGGCCAACCCTATCTGATTTTTTACAAGGACAGAGTTGTGTTATCAATCTCCCACTGTTTTACCCTGATCCAAAAAATAAGGGAGAAAGGAATGTACATATCTTGGATGTGCGCAAGCAGCTCATGTACTACCTTAACAGGACAGAGCTCTTTAGGAATGCTGAACAGCTGTTTGTCTTCTGTACTGGGGGAGGGGGGGGGGTCAACCTGCCTCTAAGTAAACTATTGCACAATGGTTGTCCTCCAGGTTGGGTAGTCTTTGGGAAGCTACCCATAATGCCACTGAGGCAGTGAGAATGATGAATATAATAAAGTTGCACAAGTCCTATTTTCCTGTAACAGTAGATGATCAAATTCCTCACTGCCTAAGTGGAAGCACATACCTGCCATCACCCGATTGTACACAGTTGAGCTGGGTTTCAACCTCTTTGAGTCGGTTGTTGTTGGATTTGTTTTTTATTTGGTATTGTGATTGGCTGCAGATTTGCTCTTTCTAGACTAGATGATTTTGGTTTTAGGTACTTTCCTCTTCTCCTTTGTGGAAGTGAAACTCATTTCCTCTGACAGTTGAAGACTTCCCTCTTAGGATATGCTCAGCTAGTCAGCTGTCACAGAAGGAAAGAGGGAGGGGAGTCTGAGCTTTTGAAAGCTGGCCAGTACTGGGTTACCTTGGCAGGTAACCCCAAAATGCCACTAAGGGAATGAAGAATTCGAACAGCTGCTATTTATTTATTTATTTACTTATATTTGTTGACCGGGAGTGTCCGACTGGATGTAGGTCCATTTTCAGTGGAGGCTAGGGTTGCCACCTTTTCAAATGCCCAAAGTGGGACATTTTTGGTACAAACGTCAGATTCTGCAGAGCAAAACATACCCACGGCCAGTACAAAGGAGAGAACTTCACTTTTTTTGCCTAAATAAAAGTGTATTCTTGTAGCATTTTAGTTGCTTATTGTGTTTCTTATAACATTTAGGTGTTTCAGATACAGAATAACTGTTTTATGCATCTATTACATAAAATATAGGAAATATTTTTGTCCTAAAATATCAGGACATTTGCCATTTTTTTCAATTTTTTTGCAGGACACAGCTGTCCAAAGAGGGACTGTCCCTCACAAAGTGGGACAGGTGGTAACCCTAGTGGAGGCCCGGAGAGAAAAGCTCCACAGTTAAAATAAACACAGTAGTTACATTGGATTACATAGCGATTAACAATTTACATAGTAATTACCTGCAACATATTTACAGATGAAGAACATAGTACATCAGTAGACAGCTAGAATCTTTATCTGTGAAGTACATAGCAGACATTAACAAATGCTAAAATAAGAAGTTCCTGCTGTATAAGTACTAGGCTTATGAGCATCTGAGCTTGCTATAATCAAGGTAGTTAGTGGAGTGGAAAGAAAGGTAGTGGTTGGATGGGGTGGGTGATATTAGAATGGGAGTTGCAAGGGCAAGGTTAATAATGAGGTATTCAGCAACATGTTGATAAAGAATCACACAATGGTTGAAAATGTACTATTACAGGTAAGTATAACTTGATGCAAATGTACTTTCTCTTACAATTTGTGGGCTGTGTGCAGGCACCATAAGCCATGGCTGTTGTGGTTATCCAGCTTCTCCTGAAGTATTTATTTTATTTACTATTTGATAATCGAGTCGGGTGACTGGTCCAGAGGCCCTTTTCAATCATTGTGTGATTCTGTATCAACATGTTGCTGAATACCTTATTATTAACCACAGCATCCTCACTTGCCAACTAGATAGCCGTATGGAATTTCATTGTGCAAGAAACTGTGATTGTATACCATCTATATAAATCATGCAAACTCCCTGTGCGCTGCATGAATTTGTTGGATGTGATCATACAAGCATTACATGCTACTTGGCAGTTTACAAAATAGTAGCCCTTCCTTTTCGTAAACCTTTGTGATTATGAACTAAGAGGGTATTTTATTGCCAAGTGTGCTGCCTGTGGCATCTGGTGCTTCAGGGAAGAAGGAGGTATTGTAGGCCTGGTGTTCGCTCTGTAGTGTAGTGTGCTTGAAAACCATGTGTGTTTCTCCACATGTAGAAGCATTATGTTGAGGAACTTGTGTGTTCTAGAGGTGAGGAGGCTTGTGAAATACCTAGTATTTGTCCTCAGCTGGTCTGAAAAAGGTTGTTGTACCTAGAATAGAAAGAATTATAAATGCATGTATTTTTTTCCTCACAGATATGACAAGGCCGTGCTTTCATACTGATTTCTGTGTATGAGCAGCACTTTTCATTCTAGGCCTGTATAACGTCTCAGTGTCACTACTTACATGTAAGTGTACCTATGGGTAGATCTCTTGATCTGTAAAATTACTGTATGACACTCAGCAACAGTAATGTTTCCATTGTTGTCTGTTGCCACTCTGCATATATTGGCAAAGTGCTGCTGCTGCACAACTGCTGCAGCTGCTCTGAGCATTCTTGCTATCTACTGTGAAACTTTCAGCATGCTTTGTTTGTGTCTTGTTTGTGTCTTTCGGCTTTTCCCGGTTAGGGGTCGCCACAGCGGAACTCCGGTCCACTAATGATTGGCAGTTGATTTTTATGTACCAGCTTGCCAGGCCTGACGCACAACCTTCAACGAAGGTATGCCCATTCACGCATGTCTCCACGCAGAAGACGCTCTAGCTGAGAATCGACGAACCGGACAGCGTCTTACTGTGAGGCGACAACGCTACCACAGCACCACCACCGCAGGTCCAGCATGCTTTATCGTTTTATATTCAGGTGCACAGTGGTGTGCAGTTTTCTTTAGATGGTGCTATGAATTGGGAATGCGTTCACTTTGTGTACATTTGTATATAATTAGAACCTAATTTCCCTACCCCATTTTGTTTGCATGTCATTATGCTTTTGGATGCACTGCAGTGAAGGAAATGCAACATAGAAATATGATTCACTACTAGCCTGTGCCGTTCTGTGCATTGCCAGTTCTGGTGCAAGTGTCTGCTAAGTCCTCTGCAGCTTGTCTGCAAATCTTGGCCTTAAAGTTAAGTTAGTTCTCCTGTGTCATTCTCAGTGAGTACTTGTTTTAAGCATACTTTCCATTTCATTGCAGACCATGGTTATAATAAGGAAGACTCGGGCTAGCACTACCTTCTAGCCTCCATCATTCATTACTTAGGTGTGTATAAAATGTATAAACCCTAGCATTTAGTCCTAGCATTTTCTTTATATGGATTTTCTTCTACATTAATATTGATTTGTTGCATCATGTGATTCCAGATAGACAAGTCTGTTGTACATACTGCTATGACTGCTGTACCCTCAAGGTATAGTTGTATGTAAGCCTTGTGTGTAGCACTATACAATTGCTGTATTTTTTTTTTGTTATACAGCTGCATCTCCAGATATACATTGTAGTATAAAATTAGAGGCATTATTCTGACTTTTTGCTTTACCTTGACACCTGTTTCCACTTAACTTTCTTGGCTGCTTCTTACACAGACTTGTCTGGAACCATGTCTTACCACCATTACCGCCCATCGGAGTCTGCATATCCCTGTGATCACATGGGTTTCCTCTGGGTACTCTAGTTTCCTCCCATTTTTCAAAGACATGCAGTAGGTGGATTGGACACACTTAACTAGCCATAGGTGTGAGTGGGCATACGAGTGCATAGTATGGATGAACAGCCATGGCAGGAGTAGCCACCTGGTAGTGTGAACTTTGGCTCTAGATATTGTCACTGCTGAAGTGATACCCTAAGCCCATGTGCAAAAATGGGAAAGGGGGGTTATGGATGGGTGGATTACTACCCCATCCTAACCCTTCAGGACACATCCTCCAAATTCCTGGGGAACTGTGATATTGCAGCTGTACTCTGAGCTCTAATTGAGCATGGGCATTTGAGCAACCAGCAAGCTGGCATTTGTACAGACTGCTAAGGCTAAATACCTGTCTACCTTTTCAGCATGTAGAGGACATGGATGAACTTGCTTATCTTCTCTGTTCTGTTTTGTTTGAACTGCATGAAAATACACTCATTGGTGTCTGCCACAGGTCTTATAGCAGCAGTACTGTGCTGCACATTTCATAGTAAAGAGAGCAGGCTGCCTACCATTTCCCTTTTTTTGTATCATTTTATCCTTCTGACATTCAAGGATCATTCTTGAATCCAGATCACTGATGGAGCATACTGACACCTTGCCTCTGTGCCAGGGAGCTTGCCTAATGTGTTATATGTTTGTGTTACCATAGATTTTCTGGCATTTATATGTTAATATAATTCTAGTTTTGTTATATAATTGCAGATCTTAATCAAGACTTAAAGAGAGCTCAGGAGGAATGGGATGCTGTAGAAAGTATACAGCCAGGTAAGGTTGTCTTAATTAATCTTTTTTTGTTTTGTTGTTTTTTTTTTTTTTTTTTTTTTGCTTTATATGTTTGTCTTAAAAAAGCAACGTTTATATTAGAGTTGTTTTTTTATAATATTTGAACTGTTAATTTAAACTTGCTTGGAATGGTTGTAGAGTCTCACACATGCTGATCAGATTTGCATTTCAGTACCAGTAAACCAGGAGGAGGTTTTGTATCTATGATTAAAGTAAAATTATGATTTAGTCAACATCCTCACTCATTTTAAAATTTTCCCTTGTGTGTTTGATTTAGGAAATATATCTCATTGTCATATAGAACTGTGGTTTACTTTGATCTTTTAGCTTACCCTTCACATTGGGACTTCTAACAAGTGGCTCTTAGCAACTATCCAGCCCAACTAGTTGGTGTGGTTATGTACCTGTGATTGGCTTTGCATTCTGAAGAGTGGCATACTTGAGGATGTTCGTTGGTTTTGGTGATTTTTTTTTTTTTTTTTTCCATGGAGACAAGACATTACAGTCTGCTTATGTCCAAGATTGAATATGTGTGTGCTGCACCTCTAGGGTTTGTCAGGAGTACTGCTTGCACCAGCTACTAGCCACCTTCTCTCTATGAAATGAACAGTCCTTACTAACTTATCATTTTACTAATTCAGTATCTTTTCCTCCCTGTGTAATCCTTTGGTGTCTTTAGTCTGGTAACATTCTCTGTTATCGAAAGAAGAAATGCAGCCAGTGTGCTTATGTACATTCTGGCCCTTAATGTGTATCTTGAGCCCTGGGTAATAGGCTTGGTCTGAATTAATGGAGGCATGTATGCCTGCAGCCTTACTTGATGAAGCATAGAAATGTAAGAGATTGATAAACTTCATTCTTATTTCAGATCAAAAATGCTTGATGCTGTAAGACCACCATTGTAGCATACTTCATTAGTGGCATTCTTTGAAATTCCAGTTGTCACAGTCCACATAAGTCAGTTGCTGGCCTTAGAAGGCTGCTGACCTCTTTTACTGTTCAAGTTACTGTTCCTTTAGGTGTAGAATGGCTGTGAGAGTGACTGTGTGGAACATTGTGCTCTTATTTGACAGATTGCAGTGCTGAATATTTAGATGAATGGTAGATGGACAAGGCTGTGGACAAGTTTTACAGCACATCTATGAGATGAGATGGGGAGTGGTGGTATGATTATTAGGCCGTTTGAGTAGCAGGTGTTATTTAAAGTGTATACAAGCATAAAAAGCTGTCCCTGCTCTGAGGCTGATGGCATATCAAGACCATTCCAGTTTTGTTGTTGTTTCTCTCCATACCCTTGTCTGAGCTTTTCATAGCTGTGTCCCAAACAACTTTGAATGTCTCTTATGGCTGACAACTGTACTATTGCCTTGGACAGTATTTTCAGAAACCACTGCCTTCTTTCCTAAACACATACTTATAAATGTACCTGTACATATACATGCACATCTATCCTCCTCCTCTGATCAGCTCCTTTCTGTTGTCCCCATTTTGATGTGTCCAGTTCGTAACCCCTTTTCTTGCCTAATTGTACATGGTCAATTTTCTAAGTCTGTGCTCATAATCGGTAATTCCTAACTTTCATTTTGGTAATTCTAAGTCACACAGTACCGCTTAATGAAGGTTGATATAATAGTCTTCTTCTTTCGGCTTTTTCCCGGTTAGGGGTCGCCACAGCGGATCACCTGTCCGCTCATGATTGGCAGTTGAGTTTTACAGTGTCGAATTGCCAGCCCGGCGCCCAACCTTCCACAGAAGGCACACACGCACACACACACACACACACACACACACACACACACCCTCACACCTAGGGCCAATTTAGATTGTCCAATCCACCTACAGCATGTCTTTGGGATGTGGGAGGAAACGGGAGCACCTGGAGGAAACCCACGCGACCACAGGGAGGACATGCAGACTCCACACAGAAGACACCCCAGCCGAAAATTGAACCGGAGAACCTCTTGTTGTGAGGTGGCAACGCTAACCGCTGCACCACCGCGGCCGCCCATAAAGGTTGATATAATAGTAAATGGCAATATTTTGGATCTTATGTTGTCTTCTCTGGCGTCTTGACATTTGGGTTATCTCCCTTTTGTAGCCTCAGATCTTCTTTGCCTCTATTCAGAGCAGATATATTCTTCTGTGCCATTCTCATGAATTTTATCTCTTCAAGAGAAAAGTGCCTTTTTCTTAGTCTTTCATGTTGGATCTTTCCTCATTACATCTGCCAGCTAATGCAAAAAAAAATATATATATATTTGCCTCTCCATTGTTGGACTTTTTGTTTTTCTCTCTAGTTAATAATTCTACTTTTCTTAATGAACTTTTTTATGTTATTGTTGCCGAATTTTGTTTTTTGGTTTGTGACGCTTATTACGGACTTTGTCTGTTTCCATGATGGATAAGGCTTCAGGCTTTAAAAAGTGTGCCAAGTGCGGACACAAAATCCATCCTAGGATCCACACACCCAGTGAGGGACCTGTTTTAGAACCAAGTCACCTCAGTGAAGAGTGTGATATTTGCTATGCCTTTAAGCAGTAAGCATTACTGGATTGAAAAATAAACTAGTCATAAGAGGTCTTCTCCCAGGCTCTGTAGAAGATTCACTTTCCTCTTCAGGAGACATACACCTGTCTCAACTACCCAAAGACACTGAGAAACATGGATCTTAACCTCAGGATAAGGCAAGATGTAAGGAGAATATAAAAGAGATGAAAAAACATAAGAGATCATCGCAGTAAATGTTGGACTCTACAACATTGGAATTAGCTCAATGTCCAGTACCTTTGTCTTGCCTGTCTCTGCCTCAGGGCCCAATTTGGACCCAACATCTTACTTCAGTGGAGGATTTGGGTTGTGGTATCATTCAAGACACTTCAGGAAGGAGAATTGTGAAAGGGAGCTCTCCAGGTACTTACCATCCCATCCTCCATCTGTGGCATTTGCCAAGTCAGGTAGGTCCTCCAGGAGTATTGTCAACATTGACTGGGACAAGATGATGAGAACCTTTAAGGCTCAGATAAACATGGGGGGGGGGGGTCGGTCATTCCCTCTCTCTCGACTCCGAGGGTGTAGAGAGCTGGCCCACCTGCTCCTCTGTTTGTTGCTTCTCCACTGGTTCCATTATTTGATCCTGTGGCTTTGGGACAGAGGTTTCCCCCTTAGTCCTCCTGTCAGCATCTGTAATGATGATATCTTCGTCAACCATTTTTCTGACACATTTGACTCCAATTTTGTCAGACTAGACTGCATCCTTGATTTGAGGCGCTGGTGCCAAGTGCTAAGAGTCAGGTTCTCTGGGTTTTTGGTGCTTTAGAGTTCAGCTCTGGTCTTGGCCTTTGACTATATTGGATTGTTAACTCAGCGAAATGGATCCCTCAGATCTTTCTTCCTTGCCGTCAGGCAAGGATCTAAAACTATATTCCCCAGTGTCTCCATCATTGGCATTTAAGGCATTCAAGATGATCTTATCTTGACAAGCTACCAAGGAACTGGACACAGAACATTATTTGTAGATCCCACCCGGCCCCTAATTGTATATGATTTTTCTGCAGCTGATCATCTTGCCCAGGTACAGCCTGCTCCAAGAACTCTCGAGCATTACCTTGCTCAAGGTTCCCACGACTCTTCTGGCTCTTCTTCCCCTGGAGGAAGACAAAGTGCAAATACAAAATAAGACATTTAAATTCCCCTCAGGAGTCTTTCACATAAGACACTGACTTTAATGAAGGGGAGGAGTCTCTGGGTTTCCTCCTGAAGACCCCTCTTTTTTTTTGAAGCTAATGGAAATGTTCAGACAGAGGGGAAATTGTCTCAACAGCTCCCCTTTCCGTGATGAGGAAATGGTTCTCGAGGACTGTGGATCAGGCCTGTCTACTGCCGGAGTGGTTTCGTCTGGTGACAGACTCATTGACATTGTGTCCCAGAGGGCATGGAGTGACCCTGGTGTGACAAGAGACAATCTTCAAAAAAAGTACTTGCCCTCCCCCCAAAAATCAACACTGGAGCAAGGGTCCTTCTGTGGACTCTGTCATTGTGGCGGTGGCCACCAAGAAAGAGCTTTCTGAAGAAAGGTCTTTGCGCCAGTACCCTAGTAGAGAACGTAGGACCATAGACCTTTGGTAAGTGTGTATATACTTTGGGGACATTTGCCTTAAAACGTTGAATAACATTGCACAGTTGATATGGTTCCAGAGACATATGACCAATGAGGTGCTATAAATGTCCCTTGAAGACTTCAGACATTTGAAATAAGGAAGTCCATGGAAGTTCAGTTGGCCGCCATGCTGTCTATTTCCAATGTAACCACAAGGCTTATTACTTATGCAGTAGATGGGGCATCCAGAGCAGAGGCACTGTTGTGGCCATATGCTGTCAAGCCTGGCTGTTTTTAATGTGACTTTGTGGGCAATTTCAAAGTGTTCTTCCTTAATGCCCCATTTGATGGGTCTACCCTTTTGGACCCATAATATCGGGAATGTTGATCAGGAGTGAGCAGGATGGCAAAACATTGTTTGCCATTGAATTTGCTTCTCTGTCCCTCAAATACATTTCACCAGGAATCCGACAGGAGAAAAGTAACTCTCATTCAAAAAAATCCCATCAATTTGCTGCATACTGTTCCACTGATAGGACCCCTAAGGGCTGAGGGGAGAACCCTAACGGATTCTGCTGTAAGGGTAGAGGAGATCCACAAAACAATGATTTAGAGGTCCATTCACCAATAATCCCTTTCAGCGCTCCTGAAGGTTTGCCATCATTCTCTCTTCTGTAGGCAGTTGTGATACTTATCCATTCACCCAGACAATTTGGGAGGCCATCACACATGTTTCATGGGTGAAGAGAACTGCATCCAGAAGATATACGATTTCCTTCAAATCAAAGCCAACTGTACCTTACAAGACTCTTTCAGATGTTTCGCCCTGCCAAAGAAGTGCAGCAGCTCAGGAGTAATCTATGAGGTCCCACTAGACCAAAGAGGATCCAGAGTCTACTCAACATTTGTTTTAGTACCAAAGAAAAAAAAGGACCTTAGGCTTATTTTGGTCTTCACCAAACTGAACATCTTCATGAAGAATATATTGTTTCAGATGGTCTTGTTGCAGTCCATTTTGCCACTCTTGGGAAAGGGCAACTGTATGTGCTCTGTAGAACTTCAGAATGCCTATTACATGAGAATTCCACAACAGTCCAGGAGGTATCTGTGCTTCTGTCTGGGAACCACTCATTATTAATTCAAAGTGCTGTCATTTGGTCTCACAACAGCCGCCTGGGTGTTCGTCAAGTGTATGGCAGTAGTTGCAGCACATTTAGACTGCAAGAGTTCCAGGTTTTCCCATACTTAGATGACTGGAGCATTAAAGCTAAAATTTTAATGTCCTTAATCCAAGCAAGAGACTCTGCTTCTGTTGTGTTGATCCTTGAGATCCTCCATAAACTATGAAAAAACAAAATTACAGTCTGCCCAAATCTTAGAGTTCATTGGATGCTGTTTGGACACAAACCTCTAAGATTGCAAAGCTACCCTTTTCAAGGCTGACACCTTTATGCCTGTAGGCGCAGCAGGTTATATCCACTCCACAAATCCATCAACATTTCTAATCCTCCAGTTACTTGGATCCATGACAGCTGTGATAACTCTGGTACTTCATGCCAGCTTTTTATGAGTGTTCCTTTGTGGACTCTGTTCAGTTGTCTATACTAAGACAGCCTCTCTACCACCAGATCATACTGTCTTCAGTCTGTTGTCACCACATTTCCTGGTGGATAACCTCCACTCTGATAGCAGAAGGATGTCCATTTATTCTCCTTTCCACAATGATCACAGTTACCACGGATGCCTCTTCATTGGTGTGGGTGGGGACATTACGAGGGGAGGGACAGGTCAAAGTACATGGCTCACCCAGGAGGCTCATCTTCACGTGAATGTCTTGGTGATTAGGGGAGTCCTGCTAGCATTGCAGAGACTTCAGGACTATCTTTCCCAGGGTGTGATCTCGATCTAGACAGACAGTACTTCAGTAATCTGGTACTTCAACAAGCAAGGAGGATCCCACTCATGCCCCTTGTATTGAGAGCCCATAAGATTTTGTCAATGGGTGATGTCTTGTCATTGCTTTCTTGTGGCAATGCATATATCAGGATGATTCAATATGCTAGCAGACAAGTTGAGCTGATGTATCCTCTTACCACAAGATTGTGGTCTCTCAACTACACAATGGTAAAGGAACTCTTCCCCCACTGGGGCCAGCCTTGCAGTGACCTCTTTGCAATCCCCATCAATATTTGCCATTGTACCTCAACAGGGACAACCACTGAGGAACACTCTGATCCTATACTTGACTGCCTGGTCTCCTTTATGCCTACTCTGCAACTACACTGATAAGTTTATTTAGAAAGCTCCATTGTATAAGACAAAGGTAATCGGCACTAAGCCCTTCTGACCTTGACAGGTATGGTTCCTCTTCCTTTGGCCTCATCTGTTACGGCCTCCTTGGTTCCTGGACCCTGATTTCCTATCTGTCAACAAGCCACACCTCAACATTAAGTCCCTCAAACTAACCACAGGATTTCTCTTAATTCCAGTGGCAGCCAAAGTCTTCTTCCCTTTTGGGTAGTATGCATTCTAACTGTTTCTGAAAAAATTTCCACTAGGAAGATTTATAAAAGCAAATGGAAAATGTTTTCTGTGTGTAACCACAGATGGACTGGATCCTTTCTCTGCTCCTTTGCTTTCTATTTTGGATTTCCTAGCAAGTTTTTTTTCCATGCTGGTGACAGTTACTCTGTTAATAAAATTCAGCTTGCTGCCTGTAAAACTTTCATATAGGTTCCCACAATTTCTCCACTGCATCCTTGAAAGTTTTGAAAGCCTTTCTAAAGGGAACCTTCCTTTTAAGACCCCCAGTGCAAGATCTTACTTACTAAGCCTCCCTTTGAGCCTTCTCCTCAGTAGACCTTAAATATTGTTGTTAGCAATAATTGTTTTTGGTGGCTGTTACCTCAGCTAGTTGAATTTTGGAGCTTCAAGCCTTGTCTTGCAAGCTTTTGTATTTAACATTCCACAAGGAGAGAGTCTGCCATAGACTCAATCTCATATTCATGCTTAAAAGTAGCTATGTAGTCGTCTTTGAACCAGACCATCCACTTGCCTGTTGTTTCCACTTGCTTTAACAAGGGAGAATACATCTTTCATAACTTGAATGTGCACCATCAGATTCTACAAAAATGTCAGAAAAAGATGATCAGCTGTTTGTATCCTTCTATTTGACTAAGCTAGACTTAAATGTCACTAAGGTATCCTTATTCAGATAGCTTTCAGATTGAATTACTTTTGTTTACAATTTCAAGGGCTTGTCACTTCCTTCTAAACCAAGAGCTCATTCAACCAGATCTGTTTCTACTCCTACAGCTTATTTTAGACCCAATTCCCTGGATGATTTGTGCAGCAGCATGGTCTACTATGCACATCTTTGTCAAGCATTATAAACTGGATCTCTAATCTAGATCCAAGCAACTTTTTGGTTTTGTCATCCTAGGAACATCTTATCTTGATACCACCCAGGATATCGGTAGCTGGGTTCTCTGTCCCAAATGTCAAGATGGAAGGAGAAGACAACTTGGGATGCGAAAGCTATGTACTTGCCATAATGCTAGATCCTTGTTGTTTTTTTCTGTCCATCTCAGCATCCCTCCCTCCTCCCCCCTTCCATATTGTTAGTATTTCCTTACCTTTGTTTCTGGAGGAGTAATATGGACCAACTTTGAAGCCTTTATGGGAACAGCTTCATGCTGTAAATGTTTTCTCTTTGTGGGGGGTTTACCTTCTTGGTTATACTTTGCTATGAGGCAGGCTTGATCTGAAGTAGTGCTTTATGGGAATAGGACCTTGAGCACAGAAGAAACTTAGTGCCATCTCATATCCTTCTCAAGGTGAATAACCCAGCTATCAAGATGGGCAGAGAAAGACAACAAGAGTCTAGCATTATGATAAGTACTTAATGTTTGATCCAGTGTTGTCCCTTCTGTCTGCCTCAACTTGTGGGTTGTCTGATCTGATCAGATACAGTGCTGGCACTTTAGAATTGTGATTATGCAGCTCAAGCTCCTCTCCCATAATGCCCTGCAGTGCCTCCTGTCCTCAGATCTTGTTTGCTGTGCTTGAAGTCAGATGCAGTCTCTGAAACTCCATGCAGATAAAAGATTTGCACAATCTTTTGTGCTAAAATTAATTTTCTCTTCATCAATATTGCCTGCCCCTTCTTATTGATTCAGTCATGTGTGTAGTGTTTTAGTAGTTTTTGGCTAGATTAGAGTGTTTGGATATTGGGCTCTCCCCGCTATGTTCTTTCCTATCATTTGTACCTGTATGCTGTTGCACTATTCGTGTTGGTTGCCTTATCCTGAGGATCCTTTATAATTTTTCTGTTTTTTTGTGTATATGTTTTTTATAGCTGTTTGCTGTAATAGCTGAAACAATTTTGGGATTTTGTAAATGTTCTGAACATGGTCACAGGCTGCTCCTGCCAGACTCACACGACCTCTGCATGTACTGTCTGGAGGTATCTCACCTCCATCAGGACTGTAAGGCCTGCGTCTCCTTCAGGGCTAGGGCCTTGGTAGACAGATGGGTTAAGCTCATGTTGAAGGGGCTTCTTCTTAACCTCTGTCATGTCAGCTTCTCCACCTGTGGCTGCTGCTGCCTGCCACCATAAAGAGACCGAAGGAAAAAGATAGGAGGATAAAGATAGGTCTAAGGAAAAGAGAGGGAGAATCTGGAGAAAGACTTGCTGATATATCTACTTTAAACAAGTCTGCTCAGGATCAACCCTTGGCCTTCAGTTTCATCAGGTATCTCGTTGGATCCAGTATTGGCAATGCCCTGGTCCCAATCCCTGGCTTCTTTGTTACCAGCTTCAAAACTGCTTTGTTCCTGGGTGTCAGAAATACCAAGCCCTTTCTTGGCTGCAGATCCCTGGCATTGCTCTCCGGTTCTCACAACCACCCCAGAGTCAATGTTTTCCTAGGAGCTGTCTCCTTTCTTCATGTCAAAGTTTATCTTCCACCAGGAAAGTTTATAGTAGCAAATGCAGGAGATTTGGTATTTGGGCAATTTTAAAAGGTCTGGACCCTTTTTCTGCACCCTTAGATGCAGTTTTGGACTTCTTGGCTGGTCTTTTTCAGTCAGAGGCAAGTTACTTGACTATCAAGGTCCGGTTAGCAACGGTCTCTAATTTTCATGGCGGTGAAGATCATTCCTCCATAGCTTTCCTGAGATTTTCTAAAGTCTTCTTGAAGGGGACCTTTCTTAGGCCGTCCATTGACAGATCCAGTTCCTCCTTAGAACCTGCCATTTGCATTACATGCTATGACTAGGGCACCATTTGAACCTGCCAAGAGTGTGGATCTAAAGTTTTTGTCTTGGAAAGTTCTCTTTTTGATTGCAGTGACTTCTAAGTGGGTATCAGAACTTCAGACTTTGTTCTTTAAGCCCCCTTATTTAATTTTCCACAATAACAGGGTGCTGCTGTGAACTAATCCAGCCTTTTTATATAAGGTGGCCTGTTAGTCAAATTTAAGACAGTAATTTCATTTGCCAATGTTTTTCTTACAGTTCAGCAATAAAGACAAATAGGTTTTTCACTGTTTTGATTTACACTGATGACTAAAATTTTGCTTACACAGGATAAAGGGCATCAGGAAATCTGACCAGCTTTTTGTCTTTTTTTTCCAGAATTCTACTAGGAAATGGAGTATATACGGTCACTTGGTCCAGGTGGATATATGACTGTATCTCTTTCATTTAATAGGCTAATGGATGGTCCTTAACATTCTAATCAACAGCTCATTGAACTAGAACAGTTGACATTCAGTCTAGGTCAAGGGCTACTTTTGTCTCCACTATTCTCTGGAATATTCTCTTAGTATAACCTGAATATGACTGGCAGGGGACTCTGTCCCACTAGTTGAGGCAGACAGAAGAGAACATTAGACACAAAGGTTATGTACTTACCATAATGCTAGGTCTGTGTTATCTTTCATCCATCTGAAACTTCCCTCTTTCTTTTTCCCATTCAAATTATCATTTTTGTTTTTGGCTCTGGGTAGACTTTGTCAGCCTTTGCTGTTAGACCTCATTTGGGTATGGTCTGATATTTTTTATGTAGTGCTTCTGTTCTGAGGGATCTTATATGCCAGGGCAAACTTGATCTGAGGAGAGGAGGTAATGCAGGGTATTATGGGAGAGGAGCTGATGCTTTGGAGCCAAGATTCTAAAGTTCCAGCACTTGATCCAATTGGATCTGAAAACCTACAGGTTGAGGCAGACAGAAGAAGACAACCTGGATCTAGCGTTATGGTAAGTACATAACTTTAGTTTATCCCACCAACCTCGTCTTCATTCTGCAGTCTTTTATTCTGTATGAGAATTTATGCTGGTCTTGTGGGGTGTTTCTCGGAATCTTGGTAAATCCAAAGTACTTGCATAAAGCCAACATTACTAAGTACCTTTCTCGTCACTTCAGGAGCTTCACATCTTGCATAGTTGTCAGAGTCCTTTCATTTCTCCAGTGGTTTGTACTTATTTACCATTTGTTGTTTATTTCTATTCAGAAGTCTTTAATTAGACTTAAAAAAATATTGAGATGTTGTTCTGTCCGGCTATTTCTGGTCTTTTACCATAATAATGACTTTATTTTGCCCAGGTTTTGCTCTCCAAAGTTGACAGTCAGCTGCCTCCAAGGCATCTCCTTGGACATCTAGTCTCCTAAACCTCCAGATGTTCTTCATATTGATTACTGCTGTTGTAGCGTAAGCTGTATGGATTATATCCTGCATAGGGTATAACAGCCAGCCAGCTTCTAAAGTTTCAAGGCACTTTCCACACACCCAAACAGTTAGCTTGAACTAAGCTGACTAAAAAAATTGGTCTAAGTGTTAAGCCCTGCCATTGAATAGAGCACTTCTCTTTGGGCTTTGAGTATTGATGGTCAGGTAATGCTGTCCCATTGCTGGGCAGAAAAGTTCCCATTACGGGGAAAAAGCTTCCACATTACTTTTTTGTTTAAGTGTCTGATGTTGCCTCATTCCTCAACAGTTGGGTTCAGATCTGATCCTCGGATCTGGCTTGGCCATTTCTTCCAGGTTATAGAAAACTTGAACTCTCAAGCTCCTCCCTTCACCCATAATGTCCCACCAATCTAACATCCCTCAGATCTCATTTGCCACCATAACGTTTGGACATAGATTGCAAACTCTCAAGTTTTGAATATATTTCATTTTCATCCTACTCTCACAAGTCAGTGAGTTTTGTTACATTTTTGTTATAGTTATTACTCATTCCTCCCTTTAAACTTTTTTCACAAATAATAGTTTTTCATTTTGTTCCTGTTTCTTTGAGTACTGTTAATACCATTGCTAGTATTTCCATTTCATCTCTTGTACTTCAGTAGTATTCTTAATTACCATTGTTGGTAATTATTTTCCCTTTCCTTTCTTTATTTGTTAAAAAAGAAAAAAATATGTCTAATGTTTAAATTTGTCTTTCAAAATGTCAGGTAAGCCCTCTGGCTTTAAGAACTGTGTGGCATGTGGCCACAAAATATCTAATTTGGATGCACATTATTGTGTAGGTCCTAGACATTTGGACATTGAATGTGATATTTGCAAGGGATTCAATTCCCATGCTGTGATAGGCAGAATAAACTAATCCTCAGGAGTTTACTTCCCTCTAAATCTTCTTCACCAGCTGCTGGGGGCTCAAACCCCCAAAAGACAAGAAAAAAGGGCGATTCTATTTCCAAAGAGTCTCATAAGAGATCCCCAGAATTCAATTTGGCTTCGACCTTAGCGCCACCAGTTAAACTAGCAAAAAGCAGTTTTGATATATTATGATCTGAAAAATCTCCTCAGATCTGTTCTCCTATATCGAAGCCAATCATATCTTGGCTACTATCACCTTTTTTGGAGCAGCCTGCCCCTCATCACTCAAGACCTTTGCCCACAGCTTCCTCCCTTTGGTGTTCCATGAGCCTATCCAAGGCAGATATGGATATGATGATGAGGAAGTTCCTCAGGACGCAAATTCAAATGGGAGTCCTTTTGGCTCTGACCCCATCGAGACCAGAGACTCTCCTTAGAGCAGCATCTATGCTCATTGCTCCTTCTCTGATTGGTGCTTTGGTTTCAGAACCTTTGGATCTCAAAGCATTGTAGTCTTCCTGCTTGGATCCGAAGATATTGGCATCTTCGACTCCGATGGTGTATCTCAGCGTTCTTGCCCCGACTACCTCATAGCTGAAATGTCCATACCAGCTCCTGGGTGTTGGAGGTGTCCCTTCTCCTTGGTTCATCGGTGTTAGCTTGGCTCTGACTCCCTCCTTTGGTGGTTTGCTTGCAGGACAGCAGGAACTGACAATCCACAAGCCTGCCGTGTCGGATCCATCTATTTCCGCTTTTACCAGGCAGTCCGCTTTCGAGGTAGTGGAGAAAGCATTCTCTTTACGTAGAGATCAGACAACTCTGTTGACCTCAGGTCTGACTTCCCAATCTCATTTGATTTTGCATCCAGAGCCTCATTCATCCATTTCACCAGGACAGTCAGCTCGAACCAGTCTCTGGGCCACCCAGCAGGTTATCGTTATCTCTTCCGACCCTAAGAGGTCCCTTGGAAGAGAAAGTGCAAAAGCAGGCACTTAGACTCTCTGCAAAAGTCTGTCACTGAGTCTGTCACTGCAAAAGTCTCTCACTGAGAACACTGATTTTGATGAGGGGAAGGGTCTCGCAGATCACCACCCGATGATGTTTCATTTGGAGACATCTTAGAACTCCTCAAACAAAGGGGTAGTTGGTCCCCTGTAACCCTTCCCAAGAAGAATCATTATTACTGGAGGCCTTCAGGTCTGGCCCGGCTACATTCTGGGTGACTCCACCCACAGATCAGCTCATAGATTTAGTCTCTCGACGGGCGTGGAAGGAACCAGACACAGCTGAGCATATTCCTAAGAGACCAGACAAAATCCTGGCACCAGCTAAAGACAGACGACACTGGAGTAAAGGAGTACCCTTTGATACCATGGTCATAGCAGCAGCCACTGGAAAGGAACTGGCAGAGCAAAGTTCCTCTGTCTACCCCCCCACCAACAGGGAGTCTAGGGCGCTGGACAGATTTGGTAAGCATGTCTGTGTTTCAGCAACCTTCGTTCTTAGGTTGCTGGATTATTTTGCACAGTTCACAAGGCTTCAGAGAGATTGGCGGGTTCATGCATTTCTGTTAGGAGACATGCCTGGATGTGCTTATGTAATTTTGTGGAATCCTTCTAATTTTCTTTCATCCGTGCACCCTTTGATAGAACCTGATTGTTTGGCCCCAAAGTGAAAGACATACTCTCTAGGTGTGAACTGGAAGGGAAAACCCTGTCTGCTGTGGGAGTAGGTTTTTTGACTCCTAAACGGTCCTTTCCTAAAAAACAGTGAGGTGGTATAAAGATGTGGTTCAAGAAATCCTAGGGTCCTTTTCAAGATCCTCATGGAGAAAGTTCCCCTGGTGGAGAGTGGGGCATTCAATGGAAGACACCATCCCTGTGGCAGAGGTGGTCTGCATAATCAAGGATGTTCATTGTGTTTCACTGTGGCAGTCATTACACTTGGGATGTTCATCGTGTTACACTGCTGCAGTTATCACACTTGGGTTATCCTGCCATCAGGTGGTCCCGCAGTCGGCCAGAGTTCCAAAGTCTTGGTCCAGCATCGGTTGCTGTCGCTTCTTCCCTGACGTCAGTGCGCCAGGGGTATATAAGATGCATCTGACGCCATTTTCTTCAGTCTTTCTTGCCGCGCGGTGCCCGAAGCAGAAGCAGTTCGCAAGTGCCGGTCGGCCTACTCCTGAGATTTTCAAATCTAATTTCAGACCGAAGTCTTCAATAAAGCTAAGTACCCCGTTGGGGAACCTTTTCTTGCCTCAGTCCGATGTCAGAAAAAGTTAACAATTGCCTTTCTTGTGCGAAGCAAATACCTCATAAAGACTTTCATTCTTATTGTATTCCTTGCCTAGGCCCACACCACGACGTCACAGGTTGTCGATTTTGTGCTAGGCTTAATAAACGAACTATTAAACGTCGGTTTGATTTCGCCCGACATTATTTTGGTAGGAAATGTAATTATACCATGCCGTCGGAGCAACCGATGACCGGAATGCATAAAACACGCAAAGATAAGGACAGGCAGCCGAGTCCCAAACCAGACTCAGAGGCCTCTGCTAGGCCAGTCGCCGGTTCTCCGGTTTTCAGTGAGGCGCCTACGAGCCCTGACGACCGCTGATTTAGAAGCCCAGGCGACATCTGATTCACAAGCGGAGATTGCTAGGCCTCCACAACCTTTACCTTTAGGCCCTTCTGACTCCATACTTGAAGGAGATTTCGGTGCAGTTGAAACGCCTTCAGTTGCAGAAGGTGTCTTCAGACCGACTACACTCACTATTACATCCTATGCAAAGCTGAAAACTCCTTTAAAAATAAAGAAGACTGTACAGCAGTCTCCAGTACAAGGCCCCATGCTTAAGAAACAGATGCTTAAGATGGCTGAAGACTTAATTACCCTAATCAGGGGTTCCCATCCCCCTCCTGATAAAAGGCCAAGACAGGAGGAGGACTACGCTTCCTCTGACCAGGTTTCAGTTTCCTCAGACTTTTCTGAGGAACAGGAATATTCCTTTCCTCCTTATGAAGACTCTGATGCTGAAGAGTCTATCCCTTCTGCATCTCCCCCAGAAGACTACTCTTTTGGGGAAACCTTACATACCATGAGGGAACATTTCCACTGGGAAGGCCAGGATTACTCTGATTCTAAGAAAAGGCTCCGAGAGTTCCTTTTACTACTCCAGCACAGACCACTTGCTATTCCACCTGTGTTAGACATTGTGGATGATGTTTATTCAGAATCTAGTCTTAACCCAGATTCACTACCTCCTGCACCAGCCAAACCAGACAGATACTACAGAGTCCCTGACTCACACAATTTCCTGTGTAAAAACCCTGTTGCTGACCCAGAAACCATTTCCCAGGGTCCCAAAGGGGTTAAGGCCTCTATTGCTAAAAATCCCGTGCCCTCTGAAAGGGATTCTAGAGCACTAGACAGGTGGGGAAAGAAAGCATATACCTCAGCTACTCTAGCTATGAGGGTCTTAAATTGTCAGCTTCACATGCTGAAATATCAACAATATTTGATGTCTCAATTAAAACAAAAAATGCTCACACATACAGAACAGCCTGATTACAAGGAAATGCAAGACTTGTTGCATGCAGCTGAACAAGTGGGAAAACATACTTTGCAATGTGGATTTGATTCATTGGAAGCTTCTTGTAGAGCAGCAGTGACAGGGTCTGTCATACGTAGGCATGCTTGGTTAAAAGAACAAACTTTACCTGATCATGTTAAAGCAAAGTTATTGGATGCACCTTTACAGCAGGATGTTTTATCTGGTGTAAAAGCAGAAGAAGTTTTAAAGAATACAGGATAAGGCAAAATCTATGCAGACGGTCAAGGATTTTTTACAGGTTCAACCCCCTCATTTCAGCAGAAATTGGCCAACCAAAAACTGGTCCTTTCCAGCTTCTGCTAGCCCACAGAGGGGCAGATACAGATGCCCAAGGGGCATAGGCCAGTCACAAGGCTCTTACCAACCTTGACTATGGGATGCCACAACCCAAAAAGGAGGAGAAGACAGGTCTCAAACTACCAGAAGACAAACACAATGACTTACCCCTCAGACTTCCAAGCAAGACCCTCTTGGCAGCTCCCTTGGGAGGAAAACTAGCACTTTTTGCAGACAATTGGCACATCATCACAAAAGACAAATGGGTCCTAAATATTGTATCTCAAGGATACAGATTCCATTTTCACACTTTGTCAAGGATAAAAGGAATGCCAAACCTGCCATCAAATCAATCGGCAGAGGCTCTATAGCAAATATCAGCTCTCATGGACATGAGAGCAATTCAACAGGTTCCTACACAGGAGCAAGGACAAGGATTTTACTCGACTGTTTCTAGTTCCCTGAAAAGACAAAGCCTGGAGACCCATTCTGGACCTCTCAATTCTAAACACATACCTGGAAGTACCCAAATTCAAGATGCTAACACTACAGCAACTTCTTCCCATGCTGGGCAAGAAGGCTTGGCTAGTAACGTTGGACCTTAAGGAGGCATACCTGCACGTCCGTATCAGACAAAATTGCAGAAGATACCTCCGATTTATAGCAGGTTCAACCCATTACCAATTCTCTGCACTGCCCTTTGGCTTATCTACTGTGCCCAGGGTCTTCACAAAATGCCTGGCACTAGTAATTGCATGCTGCAGACAAAGAGGGATTCAAATATATCCATACCGGGACGACTGCCTTATTCAAGCAGAAAGCAAGGACATTCTATTAAAGCATCTGGCGTTTGTCAAAAACCTACTAAGTTGCCTGGGGTACACAGTAAACGAAAAGAAGTCAAAACTAGTGCCCTCACAAGATATAATATTTCTGGGTGCCAGCTTAAATGCAACTGCCGAGATGGCTTATCTCACGCCAGACAAGCAAGGACAACTGACTCAATACTTCAAAATGATGGCAACAAAGACCCAACTCCCTGCAAGAAAAATTCTGCAGGCCTTGGGATTCATGGCATCTTGCATACTACTAATACCATTTGCAAAACTGCATATGAGGAAATTACAGTGGTATCTGAAAAGCGTATGGACTCAACACAGCCACAGCTTGGAAACAATAATTCCACTCATACCCTGCCTTCAACAGGAGTTTCTATGGTGGGCTCAGGCATGTCACCTCAACAAGGGTCAACCTTTTACCTTACCCACAGCCAGGCAAACTATAACAACAGATGCATCGGATTATGCCTGGGGAGCGCACATGGCAGGACAGTGTATTCAGGGCAAATGGTCTGCAGACCGAAGGCATCTACATATCAATCAAAAAGAGATGCTAGCTGTACAAAATGCCCTAACAGCTTACAAGGACCTCCTACATCCAGGACAACTCCTAATAAAGATGGACAACACCACCATGATGTGGTACATAAACAAGCAAGGGGGCACACACTCTTACCCCCTATGCAGACCAGCAATGACCTTGTGGAACACAGCACTGACCTACCAAGTTCAACTACAAGCACAATTCCTGCCAGGAAAGAAAAACACATTGGCAGACGATCTAAGCAGAAACATCATAGATCCTCACGAATGGAAACTAGATCCACAAGTATTCGCAATGATAACTCAAAAATGGGGGAGCCCAGACATAGATCTGTTTGCTTCGCCCCAAAACTACCAACTACGGAAATTCTGCACAAGGACATATGACACACTAGCTTGGAAAGTGGACGCCCTCTCGTTCAGTTGGAAAACATTGACAGTGTATGCCTTTCCTCCACTGCCTCTTCTGGCAAAGGTGCTGCTGAAAGCCAGATTAGAGAGGCCACAAATGATATTCATTGCTCCAGACTGGCCGCGCCAACACTGGTATCCAATACTAAGGAACATGGCTCAAGGCCCACCATGGATTTTACCTACAATTCCTCACCTGCTCACTCAGCAAAACAATCAGATTCTACACAGCCAGCTCAAGACTTCAAATCTGGCTGCATGACAAATTGCCTAAACAACCAGTCAGCACTTCTCTCTAAAGCTGTGATGGACGTCATTCTGGAGGCCAGGAGGCCCAGCACCAGGAAAGTCTATTCAGACAAATGGAAAAGATTCTGCACCTGGAACCAGGCTAAAGGCCAAAATCCCCTTGTACCAAATATTCCTCAGATTCTTCAATATTTAACTGAGATGTTGCACAAAGGATTTTCCTTCTCATCTATTAAGATCCACACCTCAGCTATTTCAGCTCAGTACAACACGGATCCTCCTATATTTTCACATCCATATTTTCACATCCATTACTAAGACAGTTTCTCAGAGGGGCTAAGAACATAAGACCGCCCCAGAGAGCACCAACACCAACTTGGGATCTCAACTTTGTTTTGGAAAAACTTACACTACCGCCATTTGAACCAGCTTTCACAGCTGATCTACAGTTCCTGTCATGGAAAACTGCCCTGCTGCTGGCAATAACTTCAGCACGAAAAGTCTCAGAACTACAGGCCCTAATGGCAGTGGAGCCTTTCATCATTTTTCATCAAGACAGAGTCTGTTTACGAACTAACCCTTCCTTTATGCCAAAGGTGGTATCCAGTGTGGCCCTAAACCAAACCATTCATTTGCCACCTTTTATCCAAACCCCCAGAACAAAGGGGAAAGGCTCCTACACTCTTTGGACATTCACAGGCAATTACATTACTACTTGGATAAAACTAAGGCTTTCAGAAAATCTGACCAGCTCTTTGTATCCTATGCTGCAGGATCACAAGGAAAAGCTATCTCAAAACAGACCATTTCAAAATGGATAGGACATTGTATCCGTTTCTGCTACACACACCATGGGAAATCTGTGCCTGGTAACATCAGGCCCCATTCCACCAGGGCTACAGCAACATCAACAGCCTTCCTCAGAGGGGTACCAACCAAGGATATTTTGGAGGCTGCAACTTGGAGTTCAGTGCACACCTTCACCAAGCACTATCACTTACCTCTATACTCTAAAACCAGAGCTGGCTTTGCCACTGCAGTTCTGCAGGGCCTACTAGCCTCTCCAAACCCTGTTTAGTTCCACCACCCATCCTTAGCTTTGGGATTCAACCCAATTGTGATGACTGCAGCAGTGTAACACTATGAACATAGTACAGTTTTGTACCTACCATAAATGTAGATGTTCAAGTGTTCACACTGCTGCAGTCCAGGGTACCCGCCCTCCATCCCCTCTGAACTAGCTGGAGTTATCTATACCTTTCTATCCTATACAACTTTTGTGGTGTATTTGGTGTAACTGAAGGTATTGTTTTATTTTTATATATATATTTTTTATTAGCAATATGTATTGCCTACCTATTGGGGGCACCTGACATCTGGGGCAAGAAAAACTGAAGAAAATGGTGTCGGACGCATCTTATATACCCCTGGCGCACTGACGTCAGGGAAGAAGTGACAGCAACTGACGCCGGACCAAGACTTTGGAACTCTGGCCTTCTGCGGGACCGCCTGACGGCAGGATAACCCAAGTGTGATGACTGCAGCAGTGTGAACACTCGAACATCTATATTTATGGTAGGTACAAAACTGTGCTTTATCCTACTGACAGGCTACCCGCAGTTGGCCTGAATTCCAAAGTCCTGGTCTGGCGTCGGTTGCTGTCGCCTCCTCCCTGACGTCAGTGCGCCAGGGGTATATAAGATGCAGCCGACGCCATTTTCTTCAGTCTTTCTTGCCGCGCGGTGCCCAAAGCAAAAGCAGTTCGTAAGTGCCGGTCAGCCGACTCCTGAGATTTTCGAAAATTGAATTTCAGATCCGAAGTCTTCAATAAAGCTAAGTACCCCATTGGGGAAACTTTTTCTTGCTCCAGACCAATGTCAGTAAAAGTTAACAATTGTATTTCTTGTGGGAAGCAAATACCTCATAAGGATTTTCACTCTTACTGTATTCCTTGCCTTGGCCCTGACCACGACGTTGCTAGTTGTCGGTTTTGTGCTAGATTCAACCAACACACTATTAAGCGTCTGTTTGATTTTGCTTTACATTACTTTGGCAGAAGGTTTAACTATATAATGCCGTCGGAATAACCGATGACCTGAATTCATAAAAAGTGCAAAGACAAAGAAAAGGACAGGCATCTGAGGTCCAAAACAGACGACGAAGCCTCTTCTAGGCCAGTCGCCGGTTCTCAGTGAGGCGCTTTCGCAGCCCCTGACACCCGCTACCTCAGAGCCACAGGCAGCCTCCGACTCCCACGTGGTGACAACGAGGCCTCTGGAAACTTAAGGTATTGGGCCTATGGAGGCTGTTTTCAGACCTACACAGCTTACTATCAAGACCACTTCAGCAGCCAAGCAAAGTCTAAAACACCAATAAAGACAAAGAAAGAAGTTCAGCATTCACATGGGCAGTCATTCATGCCAAAGAAACAGATGCTTAAAATGGCCGAAGACCTAATTACTTTGATCAGGGGTTCCCATCCCCCTCCTGATAAAAGGCCTAGGCAAGACACTGACTATGACTCCTCTGACCAGGTTTCTATTTCCTCTGATTCCTCTTCAGAACAGGGATATTCTCTTCCTCCCTATGAGGACTCTGATGCTGAAGAATCTGTCCCTTCAGCCTCTCCTCCTGAGGATTACTCTTTTGGGGAAACCTTGCACACCATGAAGGGAGCATTTCCATTGGGAGAGCCAGGATTATTCAGAATCCAAGAAAAGGCTCAGAGACTTTCTTTTACTGGCTCAGCACAGGCCCCTTGCTAATCCCCCCTGTACTAGATATTGTTGACGATGTTTTTTTCTGAATCCAGTTTGTCTCCTGATTCTTTATCCCCTGCACCAGTCAAGCCAGATAAGATACTACAGGGTCCCAGATTCTCATAAATTTCTTTATAAAAACCCTGCTGCTGACCCAGAAACAATTTCTCAGGTTCCCAAAGGGGTCAAGGCTTCCACTGCAAAAAAACCCTGTTCCCTCTGATAGGGATTCTAGAGCACTGGATAGATGGGGGAAAAAAGTTTACACCTCTGCTACTTTAGCTGTAAGGGCTTTAAACTGCCAGTTTCACATGCTTAAATATCAACAATGCCTAATATCTTTGCTAAAACAGAAAATGCTTACAAGCTCAGAATGTCCTGAAAATAAGGAAATGCAGGATTTATTGCATGCTGCTGAACAGATGGGAAAGCATACTTTGCAATGTGGTTTTGATTCATTAGAGGCTTCTTGCAGAGCCGCAGTTACAGGTTCTGTCTTTCGAAGGCATGTTTGGTTAAAAGAACAAAGTTTACCTGATCTTGTTAAAGCAAAATTATTGGATGCTCCATTACAGCATAATACTTTGTTTGATGTTAAGGCAGAAGAGGTGTTAAAGAAAATGGAGGATAAAGCAAAATCAATGCAGACGGTAAAGGATTTCTTACAGGTTCAGACACTCAGATTTAGCAGGAACTGGCCTTCAAAAAATTGGTCCTTTCCAGTGTCAGACAGGCCACAAAGAGGCAGATACAGACGCCCAAGAGGCAGATCTCAGCCCCAAGGCTCATATACACCTAAACAGTGGGATGCTTCAGCCCCCAAAGGTGGAGAACACAAATCACAACCTTTTAGGAAACAGTCCCAATGACTTTCCTCTACCTATGCCAAGCACTTACTTTTTGGCAGCACCCTTAAGGGGAAAACTAGCACTTTTCTCACAAAATTGGCACACGATCACCCAGGACAAATGGGTACTGAATATTGTTTCTCAGGGTTACAGGTTCCACTTTCACACCCTACCAAGGCCAAAAGGTATGCCAGACCTGCCACACAATCAATGGGCAGAGGCACAAAAACAAATTTCTGCTCTCATGGACATGAGGGCTATTCAAAAAGTACCACGAGCAGGGGCAAGGATGTTACTCGAGACTTTTCTTGGTACCCAGAAAGGACAATGCTTGGAGAGCAATACTGGACCTGGCTACTCTAAATACTTTCCTCAACGTTCCAAAATTCAAAATGTTGACACTGCAGCAACTTCTACCCATGCTGGGCAAGAAAGCTTGGCTAGTTACTTAGGACCTCAAAGAGGCATACCTGCATGTCCCAATCTGGCAAACTTGCAGAAGATACCTCAGATTTATAGCTGGTTCAATGCATTACCAATACTCTGCACTGCCCTTTGGCTTATCTACAGCGCCCAGGGTCTTCACAAAATTCCTGGCACCAGTAATTGCATTTTGCAGACAAAAAGGATTTAAAATATATCCCTACTTGGACGACTGCCTTATTCAAGCAGAGAGCAAGGGCATTCTTCTAAAGCATCTGGCATTTGTAAAAAGATTACTAATTTGCCTAGGGTACACAGTAAAAGAAAATAAATCAAAACTAGTGCCCTCTCAAGAGATAATATTCCTGGGTGCAAGCTTAAATACAACTGCCCAGATGGCTTATCTCATGCTAGACAAGCAAAGGCAACTGACTCATTACTTTCAAATAATGGCAACAAAGACCCAGCTACCTGCAAGAAAAATTCTGCAGGCTTGGGCTTCATGGCATCCTGCATCCTGCTAATTCCATATGCAAGACTGCATATGAGGAAGCTACAATGGTATCTAAAAAGTGTTTGGACTCAACATTGCCACAGCCTGGAAACAATAATAACTCTTATTCCCTGCCTGCAACAGGAGTTTCGATGGTGGACACTGGCCTGTCACCACAACAATGGACAGCCTTTCACTTTACCCACAGCCAGGCAGACACTAACAACAGATGCATCGGATTATGCCTGGGGGGGGGGGGGGGGGGCGTACATGGCAGGAAAATGTATTCAGGGCACGTGGCCCACAAACCAAATGCATCTTCATATCAATCAAAAAGAGATGCTAGCTGTACAGAATGCCCTGACAGCCTTTAAGGATCTAACACATCCAGGACAACTATTGCTAAAGACGGACAATACTACAGTTATGTGGTACATAAACAAGCAAGGGGACACACATTCCTACCCCCTCTGCAGGCAAGACATGACTTTGTGGAACACAGCACTGACCTATCAAGTACATCTGCAGGCACAATCCCTGCCAGGAAAGAAAAATACTCTGGCAGACGAACTAAGCATAAACCTCATAGACCCTCATGAGTGGAAACTAGATCCACAGGTCTTCAGCATGATAACAAGGAAATTGGGATGCCCAGACATAGATCTTTTTGCCTCCCCTCACAACTGCCAGCTATAGAGATTTTGCGCAAGGACTTATCACTCACAAGCATGGAAAGTGGATGCTCTATCATTTAGCTGGAAAAACCTAACAGTTTATGCCTTTCCACCACTGCCTTTCCTTCCCAAGGTACTCCTAAAAGTCAGACAAGAGAAGCCGAAAATGATTCTGATTGCCCCAGACTGGCCACGCCAGCACTGGTACCCAATCCTAAAGAGCTTGTCTCAAGGCCCAGCCTGGACTTTACCTCAAATTCCTCATCTTCTGACTCAACAAAACAATCAGATCCTGCACAGCCAACTCAGAACATTAAATCTGGCTGTATGGCAAATAATATAGACACTTACAACACACCTCTCTAAAGCTGTTATGGATGTCATTTTGGAAGCCAGGAGGCCCAGCACCAGGAAATCTTATGCAGAAAAATGGAAGAGATTCTGTGCTTGGAACCAGGCACAAGGACTTAAACCACTTGTTCCAAATATTCCTCAGATTTTACAATACCTAACTGAGATGCTGGACAAAGGCCTATCCTTCTCATCAGTTAAGATCCATGATGTGATAGTGTTCAATCTCGCCGTTTGTTCTTACACATGGGTTCGGAGCCGATCCTCGGCTCCGTGTCGGCCGCTTGCAAGCTCTGCATCGAGAAGAAGCTCGAGACAATCTAATACCCACAATCCCCCTCTGCCTTTACCTCAGATCTAGTTTGCCGCTGCTGCGTTCGCATCGCTGGGAGCTAGCTCGAGCATCTTGAGATAAGATATAACTTATTTTTGTTATATTTTATTGGAAAATTTGTTCTAATAGTAATTTTTGATATACTGAGTGTATGTGTGTATAAGTAGGTTGAATTCTCGGTACCGTTAAGTTTATTAATTGGTTAGAGTTTTTCGGGGCCTACCAACCCTACTTAAATTTGACAACCGGACTTGACATTTAAATCGGATTTGACTTTTTTTCACCGGATTTGACTCTTATACTGGACTTGACTCTTATCTTACTTGTAAAATGTCTGATAAAGTGAAATCAGGTTTTAAGCGTTGTCAGTGTGGCCAAAAAATGTCAGTGACTGACAACCATAGTTCCTGTGTCTACTGCCTTGGCCCTCTCCACTTACAAGAGGACTGTTCAATCTGTCACTCTTTTAGTGGGAGGGTCATGACAGATAGGCGCAGGAAACTCATGGACAGAGGATTATTAAAACCTTCCTTTCAGGAGGCTCTGGATGCTTCTGACCAGGCATCGAAATCCTCGAAGGAATCGAAGATGTTGGAGCCCAAGTCATCGGCTCCGAGCTCTTCGAGTAAAGTTAGATCACCGGTTCCACAGACTTCGGGGCCGAGTGTTCAACTGGTGTCGGTTCCTGAGCCTCGAGTCTTGGAACCGGTGATGGAGCTCCCTCCATCGACTTTATTGAGGTCGGCTCCGTCTTCGGTTCCTTCGACCCGTTCTTCTTCCAAACTCTCCGATGTCGATGTGGATCGTGTGGTGCAGAAGTTATTGGAGCATTCGCCCTGTCCAAACTTATTTCAGTTTCCACCCAGTTGGTGTCGAAACTTGAAGGCCTCCCATTGTCTCCATCCATTCCTCCTCCGAGACCTGTCCAGTCTTTGGAGCCGGAAGAGGTTGATCTTCTGATTGTGGAGCCCTCGGGTCCAGAACCGCCCTTTCTCGGTCTGTTCCTCTCACCTCGACTGGCCGGACCGTACCGAGTCTCGGAGCCGACGATCTGTCCTTGGTTCCGGGGCGAGTCGAACCGGCGTTCGGTTCCGACTCTTCCCTCGGGCCTCGGCGCTGATCGATTCGGCTCCGTCCTCGGGTCGATGCCTTCGGTGCCTGTTTCGGGATTCTTCCCATTTCTTCGAACCGGGAGATTCTTCAATTCGGGACCGGGCGTTCGACCTAATGAGGAAGGTGTTGTCTACCCAGACAACCACATCAGTGGAAGCAACCTCTCCTCCCCATAAAGGGCCGTTATCCTCCTCTGCACCCACGGCCACATCCAAGCGTCAAGCACCAGTGTCTCAGCCACCCCTGGAGGGTGCCCCCTCTTCCTCGGAGGCTTCTTCGGATGCTCCCCACGAAGAAGTCCCTAGGAAAAGATTGTGTAAGAGGAGACACTTGGATTCTCCACAAGAATCCTTGACATCCGATACTGACTTAGATGAGTCAGAAGGGTCCCCTAAGTCACCTTCAGAAGATGTCTCTTTTTCGGACATATTGGAGATCCTGAAACAGAGAGGTGACTGGCACTCCCTTCCCCCTTCTGAGGATGAGTCAGTTTTGCTGAAGGCATTCGGTGCTCGCCCTTCTTCCTCCTGGGTCACTCCGCCTTCGACGAATTAATGGAACTTATTGCTCAAGGGCGTGGAGGCTCCTGACACAGTGGAACCAGTCCCAAGGAAACCCAATAAGTATATCACTGCACCTCAGGACAAGACCTACTTAACAAAAGGAGTTCCAGTGGACGCTATGGTGGTGGCAGCGGCCACGAAAAAGGAGATGTCGGAATCTTCCTCATCTGTCCATCCCCTAATAAAGATTCTAGGACTATGGACAGGTACGGAAGCGCATTTTTAGTTCAGCGGCTTTTTCCATGCGATCCCTGAACTATTTGACCCATTTTACGACTACAGAGGGATCTAGTCAAAGAGTTGGGAGATACCCTCCAGGGTACTACAGATGCTGCTGTCTCAGAGAAAGTGACAGCGCAACTTAATACCCTTACATCCATTGTGAACTCGTCCATGAGGCTGATTTCTTACGCAGCCGAAGGTTCGAGTAGGGCAGCAGCTTCAGCGATTGCTCTTCGCAGACAATCCTGGATGCGCTTATGTTCATTTCGGAAGCCTTCAAGTCTTCCTTTACTAATGCCCCATTTGACGGTGCCACTCTCTTTGGCCCCAAAGTAAAGGAGACCCTTACCCGGTGTGAACAGGAGGAAAAGACTCTGTCTGCTGTCGGAGTCCGTTTTCCACCCCAACCAGACCGTACCCCAAAGGGCAACGTGGTGGAAAAATGTGGTTTCGAAAACCCCAAGGATCTTTCCCAGGCACACAGGGTGATGCCCCTTCTAGAGGCAGAGGAGGGGGCAGAGGTGGAAGACGCCGCCCTGGCAGCAGAGGGGGTCCGCAGCATCAAGGTGACAGGGATACACTCCCTGGTAAACCTTTCCAGCACTCCTGAGAGGAGGCCCGACTGTCCTGCTCTGGAGGCAGTCGGGGTCGCTTAGCTTTATACCCTCAGGCCTGGCAAAACATAACTACAGACAAGTGGGTAAAAAGCGTGGTTACCAGAGGTTACAACATGCCCTTTCTATCCCATCCCATTCCAAAGAAAAGACTCCCAGATGTACCGCCCCATCTGCGAGAGCCAGCAGCTATAGAAATTTCAAAGCTGCTAGAAAAGAGTCATCCAACCAGTCCCAGCGGACCAGCAAGGATTCGGGACTTACTCAAGGTTCTTTTTAGTTCCAAAGAAAACAGGGGACTGGAGGCCCATTCTGGACCTAAGCGACCTCAATACCTTCGTCAAGAAAGAAAAGTTCCGAATGGTCACGCTTCAATCGATCCTTCCATTCTTACAGAAGGACGACTGGATGTGCTCAATAGATCTGAAGGATGCGTACTACCACATCAAAATGGCCAGGGCATCCAGAGATCATTTGCGCTTCCGGCTGGGGGCCAGTCACTTTCGATTTCGAGCCCTGCCCTTTGGTCTGACCTCAGCCCCCAGGGTCTTCACCAAATGCATGGCAGTGGTAGCGTCTCACTTGAGACGCCAAGGATTCCAGGTGTTTCCGTATCTGGACGACTGGCTCCTTTCTGCCACCACCCAGCGTCAACTACTACAGGCCAGAGACTATACTCTTCAACTGTGTGTTCACCTAGGAATTTCCGTAAACTTCGGAAAATCCTTACTTCAGCCATCACAGAGTATCTTGTTCATAGGAGCGGAATTAAACACACGTCAGTTAATTCTAAGACTTCCTCCAGAAAGGATACTTTCACTTCAGACTCACATACGTCTTCTTCTCTTGTCCAGGAAATCTCCAGCAAAACTGGTACTGAAGGTTTTGGGACTCATGTCAGCTTCTCTTATTGCAATACCCTTGGGAAGGCTGCACATGAGAGTCCTACAATGGTTACTGTTTGCACAATGGTCGTTCCAACAACTACCTCTAACACACGAGATTCTTATAACGAACACATGCAAAACACACCTAAAATGGTGGCTACAAATGTGCAACCTTTCCAAGGGGAGACCATTTGTGATACCCACGCCTACAGTTACGGTGACCACGGACGCTTCCCTGATAGGGTGGGGGGGCATCTTTCAGGGACAGACAGTCCAAGGCGAATGGACCAATTTGGAGTACAATCTGCACATCAATGTTCTAGAGTTGAGGGCAGTGTTTCTAGCGTTGCAACACTTTGCTCCCCTTCTTCCTCTGGGAACTATTGCAGTTCAGACGGACAACATGTCGGTAGTCTGGTACATAAACAAGCAAGGGGGAACCAAGTCCTATCAGCTATGCAGAGAGGCCATGAGAATCTGGCAATGGGCGGAGTCCACGGGTCGCTTTCTAATAGCAACGCACATCCCGGGGTCATCCAACGTCATAGCCGACAGGCTGAGCAGAGCAATTCTGTTACCGCACGAGTGGTCCCTAAAACAGTCAGTTGCGAAAAGATTTTTCGCGTGGGGCCACCCTTCCTGCGATCTGTTTGCTTCTCCAATGAACGCCAAATGCAGGCGCTACTTTGCGCTATTACCCCTCCAGGGGAAGTCCCCAGGGACGCACTGATTCACGATTGGCCCCCGGGACTCCTGTACGCATTTCCTCCCATTTCCCCTGATATCAAAGTTTCTCCAGAAAGCCAGAAACCTACACAGGACAATAATCCTCATTGCCCCATTCTGGCCTCGTCAAATTTGGTTTCCCTGCCTGAAGACACACTGCATTCGGGGACCCTGGATCCTGGACCCAGAGCCAGATCTATTGACTCACTCGTCAGGGGCTCCCCATCCCGCGCTCTTGTCCCTCCATCTAGCAGTTTGGCTGCTCCAATTCCCAACTTAGCCAGGTCTGATCTTCTTTCACCCGCAGTTCAGAATATATTGGTGGCTTCTCATAAAGCTTCCACTACTAAAACATATTCTAGTAAATGGAAGCGATTTGTATTCTGGGCGAATACACAGCAATTGGATCCTTTTATAGCTCCTTTGAATAAAATATTAGAGTTTTTAACAGACTTGTTCCATCAGGGTGCTTCTCCTGCCACATTAAGAGTTCAATTGGCTGCCATTTCTAATTTCCATGTGGAAGAATGTGGGGCTCCTGTTATGGCCCACAGACTTTGTAAAGCCTTTTTAAAAGGAGTTTTTCATATTAGACCACCAATTAGATCTCCTACGTCACTTTGGAGTCTAAACTTGTTGTTATCTAAATTAATATTGCCCCCCTTTGAACCAGCCTCCTCTTGCCCATTGAAATTTTTGTCTTGGAAGACTCTCTTTTTGGTAGCCATTACATCCGTTAGGCGAGTATCTGAACTTCAAGCTCTCTCCATTAAGCACCCTTATTTGATCTTTCACTCTGACAGAGTTTCTCTTCGAACTAATTCATCCTTCCTCCCTAAAGTTTGTTCTATTAATAATATTAATCAGTCCATTGAATTACCCACTTTCTTCAAGAATCACTCCAACAAAATGGAGTATATGTTGCACAAATTAGATGTTCACAGACAGCTGAGGTTTTACTTGGATAGAACAAAAGATCACAGGAAAACTGATCAACTTTTTGTGGCCTTTGCTGATAACAGGAAAGGATTAGCGGTTACCAAAAGAACTCTTTCTAAGTGGTTAACGGATTGTATAATCTATGTCTATGATTCTTCAAATCAAACTCTTTTGCACAAACCCAAAGGACATTCCACAAGGTCAGTGTCTACATCCCTGGCTCATGCAGCCCGCCTACCACTAGACGCTATTTGTGCGGCTGCTACTTGGTCTAAGCCACATACATTCATTTCTCATTATAAGGTAGACAAGGTTTCTAGGGACAGGGCAACCTTTGGTTCCACTGTGCTCAAGAACGTCCTTCCGTGAGTTCCTCAAGAACAAGGAGCTAGGGACGCTACCCATGTGTAAGAACAAACGGCGAGATTGAACACTATCACATATAGAAGTTATGTCCTTACCATAACGTTCCATGTGGAGTGTTCATCTCGCCTTTGTTCTTACATTCCCACCCTCCCGCCCTTAGGAAGAACGTTCACTTTTTGGTGCCTGGCCTGGGGCATTCTGCTTCTGCTTTGCAGTTGTTGTGTACATAGTTGACATGTATATATATGTGTATGTGTCTATATATATATATATATATATATATATATATATATATATATAGACTCTTAGTTCTGTGCATATGTGATGTAAGCATGAGTGGGCTCTCTCTAGAGACTGGTTTGCTTGCAAACTAGATCTGAGGTAAAGGCAGAGGGGGATTGTGGGTATTAGATTGTCTCGAGCTTCTTCTCGATGCAGAGTTTGCAAGCGGCCGACACGGAGCCGAGGATCGGCTCCGAACCCATCTGTAAGAACAAAGGCGAGATGAACACTCCACATGGAACGTTATGGTAAGGACATAACTTCTATTTTCTGCCATTTCAGCTCATTACAATACGGAACCTCCTATTTTCTCACATTCACTGCTAAGACAGTATCTCAGAGGGGCAAAAAACATAAGACCCCCAAGGAGAGCACCGATACCTACATGGGACCTCAACTTTGTCTTGGAAAAGCTCACACTGCCTCCTTTTGAACCAGCCAATACAGCTGATATAAAATTCTTATCATGGAAAACTGCTCTGCTCCTAGCAATAACTTCAGCAAGAAGAGCCTCAGAGTTACAGGCATTAATGTCAGTGGAACCTTTTATCATTTTTCACCCGGACAGGGTTTCTCTAAGGACAAACCCAACATTTTTGCCAAAGGTAGTATCCAGTGTGGCTCTTAACCAAACCATTCATTTGCCAACTTTTTATCCAAATCCCCAGAATAAAGGGGAGAGACTTCTGCACTCTTTGGACATAAACAGGCAGCTACGCTTCGACTTGGACAAAACAAAAGTATTCAGAAAAACTGAGCAACTGTTTGTAGCATTTGCTGCAGGATCACAAGGAAGGGCCATCTCAAAATGGATAGGACACTGCATTAGTTTCTGCTATGCACAGCATGGTAAGTCAGTGCCTAAGAATATTGGGCCACATTCTACCAGGACAGCAGCCACTTCAGCAGCCTTTCTCAGAGGAGTACCAAACAAGGAAATGTTGGAGGCTGCAACTTGGAGTTCAATGCACACTTTTACCAAGCATTATCACTTACCCCTTTACTCTAAATCCAGAGCAGGCTTTGCCACTGCAGTTCTGCAGGGCCTCATAGCCACCCCTAATCCTATTTAGACCCATCCGCCCTACCTCAGCTTTGGGATTCAACCCAAGTGTAATGACTGCAACAGTGAAACACGATGAACATAGTACAGTTGTGTACCTACCATAAATACAGATGTTCGAGTGTATTCAGTGTTGCAGTCCAGGTTACCCACCCTCCATCCCCCTTTTTTTGCTGGGACTTATCTATACTTCTCTATCCTATATTACCTATGTGGTGTATTTGCTTGTAGATGAAGGTATTGTTTTTATTTTTCTGTATGCAGTGTTGCAGTCCAGGTTACCCACCCTCCATCCCCCTTTCTTTGCTGGGACTTATCTATACTTTTCTATCCTATACTACCTATGTGGTGTATTTGCTTGTAGATTATGGTATTCTTTTTATTTTTCTGTATGCTTTTATAAGCATTATGTATTGCATACTTTCTTGGGGGCACCTGCCATCTGGGGCAAGAAAAACTGAAGAAAATGGCATTGGCTGCATCTTATATATCCCTGGCGCACTGACGTCAGGGAGGAGGCGACAGCAACCGACGCCGGACCAGGACTTTGGAATTCAGGCCGACTGCGGGTAGCCTGCCAGCAGGATAACCCAAGTGTAATGACTGCAACAATGAATACACTCGAACATCTACATTTATGGTAGGTACACAACTGTACATTTTAGAGCTTCCATCTCTGACAGATCCTGTCAGCGCTCCTGAAGGGAGGCCCTATTGTCCATCTCTGGAGGCAGTCGGGGTCATCTATTCCTGCATCAGAAAGCCTGGTTAGAAATCACAAAGGATTCACGGGTATAGAGGATAATATCCAAAGATTATATCATATCATTTTTACCATCCCCCTCTGTCAATTTCAAAGAAGATCCCCAATGTTTCACCCAGTCAGAGGGAAGCAGCAGCACTAAAAATAAGCTGCTAGAAAAAGTCATCCAAGAGGTCCCCCCCAGATCAGAGAAAGTCAGGAACCTATTCAAGATTCTTTTTAGTGCCAAAAAAGACAGGGGACTGGTGACCAATCTTGGATATCAACAAACTAAATCAATCGAAACAGCATGCAAAGTTGTGGATGGTCACATTCTACCGTTTCTGCAACAAGGACAACTGGATGTTCTCAATGATCTTCAGGATGTGGTTCCAGCTGGGAGTCCGTCATTACCAATTCAGAGCACTGCCCTTTGGTCTCACCACAGCCCCAGGGTGTTTGCCAAGTGCATGGCAGTAGTAGCAGCTCACCTGAGACTGCTGGGATTCCGAGTGTTTCCATACCTGGATGACTGGCTCCTGATGCTCCAACCAGGCATTAACTAATTTTAGCAAGGGACTACTTAATCCAGCTGTGCTGTCATCTGGGGATATCTGTCAGTTACAAGTCTCAGCTCAGTCCAGCTCAAACTCTGGAGTTTATAGGTGCTCAGTTGAATAGACAGTCAAATAGCTTCTGTCCCTGTGTTTTGGTTTCAAACTGTTTATTTCCAAATCAAAAAGATTATTCAGAATTCTTCTCTTTCAGTATATCTGAAACTCCAAGCCTTTGAATCCATGTCAGCGGCAATCACCCCTATACCACTGGCCAGGTTCTGTTTGAGAATCCTCCAGTGGACACTCGCAACTCAATGGTCTATTCTTCAACACCTATTATCCAGGCCAGTCAAGGTAACTCAGAATTGCAAGAATTGCCTTCTCTGGTAGATCCACTCCAATGAAATACCCGAAGGCCGTCCCTTTGTTCTCCCTCGGCACAAGGCAGCAGTGACCACGGATGTGTCTCAAGTCAGGTGGGGTGGCACTATTTGGGAAGGACAGTCCAAGGCACATGGTTACCCAAAGAGGTCAACACACATATTACTGTCTGGAAATGAGAGATGTCCTCCTAGCATTGCAGGCCTTTCAAGACACTCTCCCAACTGGGACTATCATAATTCAGATGGACAATGTCAGTGGTCTGGTACATCAACAAGCAAGGGGGAACCAGATCTTACCCTCTTTGTCGAGAAGTTATGAAAGTATGGCAATGGGTGATCTTCTCCAATTGCTTTCTGATAGCAATGTACTTCCCAGGGAAGTCCAACACACTTGCAGACAAGTTAAGCAGGTCCATTCTTATCCTCACGAGTAGTCTATCAATGTCAAGGTGGTGGAGATGATTTTCCATCGGGGTCAACCATGCTGTGATCTTTTTGCATCTGCCGTGAACAACAAGTGCAGCAGGTTCTTTGCTCTGATGCCCCCACCCCCTATTGGAGGAGTGTGTGAGTGCTCTACCTCTCGCTTGGCCCCCCAATCTCTTATATGCTTACCTCCCACTACCCCTCATTCCCATATTTCTCCAGAAAGCCTTTAGATTGAAGAGCACAGTTGTCCTCATTGCACATTACTGGCCTCCTCAGATCTGTTTTCCCTTCCTTTGGCCTCATCAGGTCTGTTTTCCCTTCCTTTGGCCTCATCTTCTACACCCCCCTGGATTCTGGATCCAACTCTCCAGGCCTCCTGTCTCACCCAACAGGGATGACTCATCTGGACATTTCAGGCCTCAAGTTGACTGCATGGTTTCTGCAGTTACGTTTACTGCTAGACCGCCCAAGCTCTCCTCTCCTGTCCATCATATTCTGTTATCTTCCCATAAGGTTTCCACTAGAAATACTTACAAAATTAAATGGAAAAGATTTGTCTTTCTTGGGGCCACAGAAAGAATTTAAACCCTTATTTAGCACTGATTTCAAAGCATTCTTGACTTTTTAGCTACAATTTTCAATGAGCGTGCTGGCTCCATAAGTACCAGAGTACAATTAGCAGCCATTTCCAACTTTCATATGGGAGCAAATTTATTTTATTTTGCATTTGTTAATCAGGAAAGTCCGACTGGATACAGGTCCATTTTCAGTGGAGGCCTGGGGAGAAAAGCTCCATGTAACAATGAGTGCGAGAGAAAAATATAAGCAAATATGTAAGAGTACATATGGGCACCCATGAAAGGAATACATATGAGCATATATGCAGTAGTTGTTAAGTTTTTGTTGTCAAGAAATTAATACATTACAATTATACATAATGATTAGAAAAATACAAAAAAAATCAGAATTTTTTTTATGCAAACAGGTGATCCCTAATGGAGTCTGCAACAGTGCAGTGGGGTGGATTAGCCAGGGGTGTAGCATGAACAAAGCCAGTTGTTTGCATTGTGAGTTTTCAGGATTTTTTTAAATTGGGTAGTGGGGGTGGTTGAAGTAATTTGGCTTGGGAGTGAATTCCAGGTTCTGGCAATAGTGCAGGCAAAGAGAGATTTATCAGTGTCATTTTTGTGTTTGATGACAGTTATGAGGTTTTGTTTAGTAGATCTTAAGGCTCTATTGGTGGTGTAGGGCTGGATTAGTTGCTGAAGTGCTGGGGTTTTGTCAGGAAGGTAGTAGAGCTTGTGTGCTATAGAGAGTTGATTAAGTAGGAGTAGGTGAGGCAACTCCAGCCAGTTGAGTTGCTTGAGGGATAGACTTGTATGATCTATAAGTGGCGTCAGTTGCAAGTTCCATTTTGTTTAGTTCTGTGTAGTGAAGATTAGTCATGATGGGGGAGGCATAAAGGAGGATGGATAAGAGGTGAGTTCTTGCGATAGTGGCTTTGGTATGTTTAGTGATTAAATGCTTGTTCCTATTAAAGGAGACCAAGCTTTTTGTTTACTTTCTTGACTGTTTGCGCTTTGTGTATGTTGAATTTTAGATTGTTGTCTATTTCAACGTTTAGCAGTCTTGTGTATGTTGTAGGGGTGATCTGAGTATTATCTTTTGATTTTGTGGTAAATTCATTGTTTAGCAGCAGAGATCTACCAGAGTTAAATAGTATTAGGTTCATAGGTTCATGCTAGCTGGGGCAATTATAAGCCTAGCCCGATTCTGTATGGCTTACGCCACCCCTTGATTTGAGTATACTGTGCCCTTTTTAAGGTTTAGTTTACTGTGCCTCTGTCTAATAGTGACACGGGAGTAATCCCTGGGACAAACCTACGATCCCCCATCCACTTATCGAGATTCTTCTTGAAGAGATTCAGTGAGGTGCTCTGCCTCACATGAACTGGAATTCTATTCCAGAGCGAAGGGAGCCTCTGGGTTATGAACCTGTCCTTCCAGCAAGTTCTATTTATTTCTGTGCTGAGGTTCAAGTCCCTCGAGCGTGTGGCTCTAAGGGATTTAGATTTACTGAGGTGGAGCATGTCCATTAATTCTGGATTTGACATAACTTTGTATGTCAGGCATAGATCGCCTCAAAGTAGGCGGTATGCAACTGAGTGAAGCTGGAGTTTTTTTAACCGAGCAGTACATGGCATCTGTTTGAGACCATTGATCCTCTTGGTGAGATACTTTTGGGGTCTTTCTAATTGCTGCAGGTGTCGGGTAAGGTACATCCCAAAAGGGGCATTGTATTCTATGATGGGCTTGATGAGGGATGAATAAAGGGGCACGATTACCTCTCTTGATCTAGATGTGAAACCCTTCGTGATGAGGTGGGCTATGTAGAAGGTCTTTCTAACCACTTTGGCAATGGGGTTTTCATAGGAGAGATTGCTATCAACTTGGGTCCCCAGGTCCCTAATAACTTTCTCTGTACTTAATGGGTTTCCGCCTATGTGGTAATTTGTGGGCATATTGTTTTTGCCAAAGGGTATGACTATACATTTTTTGGCATTTAGCTTTAAACCATGGCGCTGGCACCAGTTATCTGTCTCTGTGAGACCTTTTTGAAGGATGTTTGTGTCAGCTGGAGAGTTGATTATGGCGCCCAGTTTGCAGTCGTCTGCGAACTTGGTGAGCCATAGTCCTCCTACGTTTGCCTGTACCTCGGAAAAGTATATACCGAACAAGAGTGGTCCCAGGACAGAACCCTGTGGGATGCCACTTGTGACCGGTTTCGAGTCTGACATGGCTCCAGCAACTCTCACTCTGTGGGTTCTGTCTTTGAGCCAGTTTGCACCCATCTTGTGACATAGGGGTTTATATTTAAGCTGGATAGCTTATCTATGATGCCCGAGTGGGGTATTGTGTCAAATGCCTTTGCAAGGTCCAGATAGGCTGTGTGGACTACCTTCCCTTCATCTATGGCTTTGGTGACTGTTTCAAAGAAGTCAACCAGGTTCAAAAGGCAGGATCTGCCCTTGACAAAGCCGAACTGGGTAGGATCTAGTGTCTGTAGGTCCCCAATGTCTTTGTTTATGAGCTCCATGATGATCCTCTCCATAGCCTTGCAGACTAAGCTAGTCAGGCTTATGGGGCGATAGTTTCCAGGGTCCGTAGAGGATCCACCTTTGTAGAGTGGGACCACTGTTGCTGTACGCCATTCTGTGGGCACATATCGTGTAGTGAGGCTGAGATTGTATAGCTGTTTTATTTGAGGGATTAGTTCCTCTTGTAGTTCATGTAGGACGCAACCTGGGATGCCATCTGGTCCCATGGAAGCAGTGTTTTTTGCTTTTGAGAGGGCAGCCTTCACCTGAGCATCTGAGATGTTTGGGAGGCAGCCCTCTGCTGGGATAGATACTTGCTCTTTTGTGGGGGAGGGGGTGGAGAAGTTGGCACTGAACCTGTCTGCCAGGATATTGGCGATGTCTGTGGGTTCAGTGTATTTTTTGTCATTTAGAATCAACTCAGAACAAGTCTGGGAGTTGCATCCCAGGTTTCTAACATAACTGAAAAAAGCCTTATGATTGTCTTTGGTGTCCTGTGCAATTTTTCTCTCAAAGCTGACCTTGGAGGATTTTATGAGGAATCGTAATTTTTTGCTAGTACTGATCAGAGATGCCTTCCCTATTAGGGATTTTGCTCTATCATGTAGTAGCTTCCTCCTTCTGTTGTACAGTTTATTTATGGCTGGGGTCCACCAGACTGGACGCCTGCCTTTGGATGATTGGGTCTTGGTTTTGTTTGGGATAGCATGATCCATGCATTCCTGGAGATGTCCGTAGAATGCATTTATATAGGATTCTGCAGTTTGGGCTGTAGTTTCCACTGGCCCTGGGGCCTTGAAGGATTCCACTTCGGTTTTGAGAAGTGAGAAGTTCGCTTTGAGAAGTTTTTCACTGTGGTTTTCTGGGCTGGGGTGGGGTCGGGATGTGGACATCCAGTGAAATTAATTTATGGTCTGATCTTACCAATGAGGGATATACTTCTGGTGTGGAGCATAGAGTCCCCATGTTGGTAATGATCAGGTCTAGTATGTTGTCCCCTCTTGTGGGAGTGGTGACTAGTTGTTCCATAGCATTTGAGTTTATAATTTCCAGGAATCTTTGGGCTAAGGTGCTGGGGCTTGAGTAGTGCTTCCTGTCAATGTTTGGGTAGTTGAAGTCGCCCAATATAATGTTGTTCGGAGAGATCTTCATGTTCTCCAATGTTTTCAGGAAAGCCGAATGGGATTCCTGACTTTGAGAGGGTGGTCTGTAGGATGCTATAAACTGAAATGCAGTCTTGCCCACTGTTAGTTGCACATGGATGGTCTCCGATACTTCGTGCAATGCCGCTAACTTGGAGGTGTAGATATCCTTGATAAATATGGAAACTCCCCCTCCTTTTGTGGTTCGGTCCGGGTTTTGGGGCCGAAAAGCATGATATGAGGTATAGCCTGGTAGTGCTGGGGTGCTCTCTGGAGCCTTGAACCAGGTTTCTGTCACTGCACAGATATCGATGTTCTCCATACTGAGGAGAGCTTCGAGTGCGTGCATCTTGAGGTTAAGACTTCTGGCGTTTAGCAGCATTACCCTTAGTTTCTTGTTCCTTGTGCTGTCTATGGGGGTGGGTTTGACTTTTGAGCCTTGCCTAAAAAGGCACTATGGGGTGGCAAGAGCCTTTGCCAATATCCAAAGCCCAGTGGTGACAGGTGCAAGCCGTCCCTAGTGAAGCAACGTGGCTTGTCGAGCATGTCATCCCAGGCTGACAGACACTGGATCCCCTTTGAATGACACCAAAATTTTAGCCAATTGTTAAAATCGATCATTTTGTCTTTGTACTGTGGCATCATTCTAGGTGAGGGTAAGATGCTGCTCAAGGTCAGGGTCATACCAGCCTGGGCTACATGATCAGAGAGCTCCTCTATGTCTCTTTTCATGTAGTCCAGGGAGGTACGTCTCGGGTCATTCACACCAGCATGTACAATGACTGAGTCATATTTGTATTTGCTTTGGAGTGACCTGAGTGTTTGCGTTATGTGTCGGATCCTAGCACCCGACAGGCAGCTCACTGTGACCTTCTCTTTATTCAGCCTGGTGAGCGGGACGTCAGTGTGTCTGACAATAGAGTCACCTGTAACAAGAGTATCAGGTTTGTTATTCAGCCTTAAGGACTGTGGCTGCTTGGCACACTGACTTTGTGGGTTATGTGTTGTGTGTGTTTTGTTTTGAGGTAGCGTTTGCTTGGATGTCTGCTTTGGAGGTCTCTGTTGCTTAGGTAGATTTTTATTTAGAACCTCCGAGTATGTTTTTGTGTATTTATGTGTTTGGTTCGCTGATGTGGTGGGACTGTGTGATACTGGAATTGTGTTGTGTGAGGTTACCTTCTCCTCCTGACTGGTTACACCAGTTTTGAGATGAGAGAGCTCAGCCTCCAGTTTGGCTAAATAGTTGCATCTCTCACATATATTTGAACCTGTTTGGAGGAGGAGAGGGTTGTCCGTGTACATGAGACAGTTGTAACATTGCCTCAAAATTCCCAGATTCACCAGCTGGGCTGGAGAGGAAACCATTGACTGACCTTTGGACATGCTAGAGTAATAAGGAAACTGAATTTAAGACGGACCAATAGAGGACAGGGTAATCGTAGAGAGTATAAGAGTAAGTAGTGCTTATGGTTTAATAGTGCTAATTTGTAGGATTACTTAATTGGACCAGTGAAGGGCCTTAGAATGAGAATATAGTGTTTAAATTGAGAGATAGAGCAGTTCTGAGGGAAAAAGTGAAGAGCAGACTTTGTGGAGCCAGGAATAGTTTAAACCCAATTAGGCGCGCCGTTGTTGCGCTATGCTCAAAAACGCGCAAAACCACGCAAAAGAGGGTTTTAAGAGAAGAAGATGAAGGAGTTTTGGAATTGACCCAGAATGGCCAATAAAACTACAGTTTCAAGTCAGTAACCACTCCCACAGGGGCAGGCAGGCTGCTCAATGTTTTTCACTGCCACTGATCAACAGAGAGACTTTCCTTTAGCCAAGCAAAAAATGGCCTCACAGAAACTTACAAACAGTTCAAGAACAGCAAGCCTGTAACTGAACTTTTTTAAATCTCAGAAAAGTGAGAAAAAAGCAAGATTTTTTTTTTGTTTTTTTTTGTTTTTTCAGAGATAGCAGAGGTTAACAAGTATCAGTAAGTTATAACAGTGCAGTAAATGACCCCACACAAGAGTGCTAGGCCAAAGACAGATGAAATGCAAGTTATGAGAAAAAAACGATTTTAAAAATAAGTGCAAACAGGAAATTCAGTAAACAGCTCTAGGTTGTGCTTTAAATACAGTTACTAATGCAGAAATCAAATTTAACAAGCCAGAAAATGCTCAAAATAGGCGGCTATGCAGAAAAACTTAGCAAATAAACAGAGGAAAAATACTTAGTCTGAGAAGTGGTTCCTTTCTTCTCTCAGCGTTTTCTCCTCTTGGTGGGTGCTTCACCAACAGCCAACAAGCCTGAAAAGACGCCAAAACCATGAGGCAACCAGGTTTTAAGAGAGGAAGATGAAGGAGTTTTGGAATTGACCCAGAATGGCCAATAAAACTACAGTTTCAAGTCAGTAACCACTCCCACAGGGGCAGGCAGGCTGCTCATTGTTTTTCACTGCCACTGATCAACAGAGAGACTTTCCTTTAGCCCAAGCAAAAAATGGCCTCACAGAAACTTACAAACAGTTCAAGAACAGAAAGCCTGTAACTGAACTTTTTTAAATCTCAGAAAAGTGGGAAAAAAGCAAGATTTTTTTTGTTTTTTTTTTTCAGAGATAGCAGAGGTTAACAAGTATCAGCAAGTTATAACAGTGCAGTAAATGACCCCACACAAGAGAGCTAGGCCAAAGACAGATAAAATGCAAGTTTTGAGAAAAAAACGATTTTAAAAATAAGTGCAAACAGGAAATTCAGTAAACAGCTTTAGGTTGTGCTCTAAATACAGTTACTAATGCAGAAATCAAATTTAACAAGCCAGAAAATGCTCAAAATAGGCGGCTATGCAGAAAAACTTAGCAAATAAACAGAGGAAAAATACTTAGTCTCAAAAGTGGCTCCTTTCTTCTCTCAGCGTTTTCTCCTCTTGGTGGGTGCTTCACCAACAGCCAACAAGCCTGAAAAGACACCAAAAGCACGAGGCAACCAGGTTTTAAGAGAGGATGATGAAGGAGTTTTGGAATTGACCCAGAATGGCCAATAAAACTACAGTTTCAAGTCAGTAACCACTCCCACAGGGGCAGGCAGGCTGCTCAATGTTTTTCACTGCCACTGATCAACAGAGAGACTTTCCTTTAGCCCAAGCAAAAAATGGCCTCACAGAAACTTACAAACAGTTCAAGAACAGCAAGCCTGTAACTGAACTTTTTTAAATCTCAGGAAAGTGGGAAAAAAGCAAGATTTTTTTTTGTGTTTTTGTTTTTTCAGAGATAGCAGAGGTTAACAAGTATCAGCAAGTTATAACAGTGCAGTAAATGACCCCACACAAGAGTTCTAGGCCAAAGACCGATAAAATGCAAGTTTTGAGAAAAAAAAGATTTTAAAAATAAGTGCAAACAGGAAATTCAGTAAACAGCTCTAGGTTGTGCTCTAAATACAGTTACTAATGCAGAAATCAAATTTAACAAGCCAGAAAATGCTGAAAATAGGTGGCTATGCAGAAAAACTTAGCAAATAAACAGAGGAAAAATACTTAGTCTCAAAAGTGGCTCCTTTCTTCTCTCAGCGTTTTCTCCTCTTGGTGGGTGCTTCACCAACAGCCAACAAGCCTGAAAAGCAAAGCATTTGATATGGTTAACCACCATATACTTGTTTTTTTTTTTTTTTTGGGTTAAGAATAAGTTTAATGTTAATGAACCATGCTTCAGCTAAAGTAAAGTTATTTTGAGTTAGGGTTTGTAGCTCATTTAGGGTGGGGGCGGCACATATAATAGTGGTGTCATCTGCATATTGCACTATTGAGGCAGAGAGGGAGGATGAAGCTATCTGGTTAGTAAATAGGGAGAACAGCAAAGGACCGAGGATGGAACCCTGAGGGACTCCTATGGATACTGGTAGTTGGGAGGGACAGTTGGTCTTTCCATAGGACTGCTGACGGCTGGATAGGTAGCAATTGAACCATTATTTAGTGGAGGAGCTTATGTTAAGGGTAGATAGAGTTTTGAGAAGTATATGGTGGTTAACCATATCAAATGCTTTGGATAAATTTAAGAATATGGAGGATATTCCACTTTAGCTTCCTCCAAGCTTTGTAAAGCTTTTCTCAGGGGAACCTACTTACTTAGACCTCCTTTGAAGGATCCTACTTCTCCTTGGGATTTAAAATTTGTTCTTCAGGCCTTGATTCAACCCTGTTTTGAACCATCAGCTAAATCTGATATGAAGTTTTTGACCTGGAAGACTGTTTTCCCAGTTGCTGTCACTTCTGCCAGAAGAGTGTCTTAACTTCAAGAACTGGCTTCTTAATGTCCTTATTTAATTTTTCACAAGGATATGGTTTCTTTACAAACCAATCCTTCCTTTTTACCAAAGGTGGTGTCGAAATCTAATATCAATCAGGTCATCAATCTCCCAGTCTACTTTCCTAATTTTTCAAACAAAGGAAAATATATGATCTGATGATGTCAGTTTTCATTAATTTTTCAACAGTTGGGTGTGGATCTGACTCTGCTGTTATTTTATCTTGTGGCCACTAAAAAGCTTTCAAGCTCCTCCCTTACTTATAATGAATGCACCAATCCCTAACATACCCCAAATCCTGTTTCACTTTTGTGTTTGGATGTGGTCGCTTTGAGCTCTTGTGTTTTTCAGTAGGAGATAAGTTGTTAATTTTCTAATATTTCTATAGTAATAATTCTTTATATCCCTGAATTCTATGAATCGTTCACTACATTTTTCGTTTTACCTCCCCTAATATTTGCACTAATACTTTATGTAATTCTACTTACCGTTGTTGGTAGGCTCTTCATTTATTTCTTTATCACTTCTGCACTTTTAGTGTAGTCTACTTTACCATTGTTGGTATATTTTTCTTTCATTATTTTTTTTTCCTGTTAGTTAAAAAATTAAAATAAAAAATATATATATCTTTAGCCTTTCCTGTATTTGTGAATATGTCTGAAAAAGGTGAAAAGGTCCGTCTGGCTTCAAGAAATGCCAGAAATGTGGGCACAAGTTGCCCTTGTCTGATGCACATGCTTTATGCTTGTATTGCTTATGTCCAGACCATTTGTAAGTTGATTGTCCAGTATGCAAAGCTTTCAATCCTAGAGCCATCGCTGATAGAAAAAAAAAAAAAATGATCCTGAAAGGTTAGCTTCCATCTTCATTCTCAGAGGCTATCTCTGGGGCTCAGTCCCCCAAACCTAAACTTAAGGAGCCTTTGTCAATGCCTTCTGGGGAGGGGGAGCCAATGGGGCAGAAGTGTGGCTTTGCAGCTCCCCCAGCTTCTTTCTCCCTGGATCATTCAGCTTTTGAAGTGGCGGAGAGAATTTTCTCTGCTTCTGCAGGACAAATGGCCCCTTTGATCTTCCCTCTGGATCCTGTGCGCCTCTGCACCTTGACCATCAACATTCTATGCCATAGGGACAGCCATTTCAAAGTGTCTAGGTTACCCAGCAGGGTATTACCATCTCTTCTGAAACTTCTCCAGTGCATTCCAAGTGCAAGAGGAGGCACTTGGATTCCCCTCAGGAATCTGTCACAGAGAATACGGATTTCGATGAAGGGAAAGCTTCCCTAAGATCACCACCTGAAGATGTCTCATTCAGAGACATCCTTGAGATTCTTAAACAGTGGACTGGTTGGTCTACTGACAATCCTTCCCAAAGGAATTGGTATTCCTGGAGGTATTTGGGTCTGGCCCTTCTACCTCCTGTGTAACTCTGTCCACCGATGAGCTGATTGATTTGATCTCTAGGTGGGCGTGGAAGGAACCTGACACAGTTGAGCCATTCCCCAAGAGACCAGATTGGATTCTGGCACTACCTGTAGGAAGGGAGCTTTGGAGCAACAGAGTGCTCATAGATGCCATGGTCATGATGGCGGCCACTAAGAAGGAACTAGCGGAGCAGAGTTCCTCTGTCCATTTCCCTAACAGGGAGTCAGTCTAGGGTTTTGTACAGGTTTGAGAAGCACATGTATCCTTCAGTGATTTTTGCCATCAGGTCACTGAACTACTTGGCATACTTTACGAGACTTCAGAGGGATGTGATTAAGGAACTCTGAAAATCCCTATCTGGGACCACTACTGCTGAGACTCCGGCTTCTGTGGCCTCACAGTTGGCAATCCTTCAGTCCATCTCAAATTTACCCATGAGGCTTATCTCTCACGCAGCTGAGGGTACCTCAAGGGCAGTGGGTTCAGACATTTCCATTAGGAGACCTGCCTGGATGTTGCTGTGTGACTTTGTGGAGATTTCAAGTCCTCTTTCTTCAATGTTCCTTTTGATGGGATCTCCTTATTTGGCCCGAAAGTGAAGGACACTCTCCAGGTTTGAGCAGGAGGGAAAGACACTCTCTGCAGTGGGAGTAAGTTTTTCGACCCCTCAAAGGACTTTCTCCAGCAACCAGTGAGGAAGACGAAAAATGTGGTTGAAGAAATCCCAGGGTCCTTTCTAAGATCTATGCGGAGATAGTTCCCTCAGATGCAGAGGGGCGGACTTAAATGGAAGACTCCACCCACATGACAGAGGAGGCCCACAGAATCAGAAGTCTAGAGATTCTTTCTTTAACAGACCCTACCAGCGCTCCTGAAAGGAGGCCCAATTATCCTTCTCTGGAGGCAATTGGGGGTCATTTATCCGTGCACCTTAGTGCCTGGCTAGACATCACAAAAGATATGTGCGTGCAGGGGATTATTTCCAGAGGTTGTATAATTTTCTTTTCCATTCCACCTCCATCTACATGCAAATTTCCCGATGTTCTACCCAGTCAGAGGAAAGCAACACTAGAGATACAAAAGGTTCTAGAAAAATAAGTCATCCAAGAGGTCCCACCAGAGCAGATAGAATCCAGAACTTACTCAGGATTCTTTTTAGTACCAAAGAAAACAGGGGACTGGAGGCCAATTCTGGATCTCAGAAACTTGAACAAGTCAGTTCAAAACTTGAAGTTTTGGATAGTCATGGTTCAGTCCATCCTGCCCTTTTTGGTTAAGGACAAGTGGATGTGCTTGATAGACTTTCAGGATGAGTACTATCACATAAAAATGAACAGACAGTCCAGAAGGTTTTTATGCTTCTGATTGGGAGCCAGTCATTACCAGTTCAGAACACTTCACTTTGGTCTCACCACAGCCCGCAGAGTGTTCAGCAAAGGCATGGCAGTGGTAGCAGCTCACTTGAGATTGGAGGGATTCTGGGTGTTTCCATATTTGGATTACTGGCTCATTACCTCCCCGACCAAGCATCTAGTAATAAGAGCGTGAGATCAGGTACTCCAATCTTGCTCCCATCTCAAAATCACAATAAATTACTAGAAATCTCAGTTAGAACTGACTCAGACATTGGAATTCATAGATGCAGTCTTCAACACAATATCACTGAGCTTCCTTTTCTCTTGCATGTCAGAAAAATAATATGCAGTACCACAATCTCAGCCCAGCTGATCCTTGAAACCTTGGGGTCACTGTCAGCAGCTATAGATGTTCATTGTATTATACTGCTGCAGTCATCACACTTGGGTTATCCTGTCGTCAGGCGGTCCCGCAGTCGGCTGAATCCCAAAGCGTTGATCCGGCGTCGGTTGTCGTAGTTTCTTCCCTGACGTCAGTGTGACAGGGGTATAAAAGAGGCAGCCGACGCCATCTTCTTCAGTCTTTCATGCCTCGCGGTGCCCGAAGCAGAAGCAGTTTGCAAGTGCCGGTCGGCCAGCTGCTGAGATTTTAGAATCAAATTTCAGCCCGAAGTCTTCTCTAAAGTTAGGTACCCCATTGGGGAAACTTTTCTTGCCTCAGACCGATGTCAGACAAAGTTAATAATTGCATTTCTTGTGGGAAGCAAATACCTCATAAGGATTTTCATTCTTATTGCATTCCTTGCCTAGGCCCAGACCACGACGTCTCTGGTTGTCGGTTTTGTGCTAGGTTAAACAAACGTACAATTAAGCGTCGGGCAGATTTCGCCCAGCATTATTTTGGCAGAAAATTTAACTGTAGCATGCCATCGGAGCAACCGACATCAGCAATGATTAAAAAACACAAGGATAAGGACAGACAGCCAAGGCCAAGACCAGTTACCGAGGCCTCAGCCAGGTTCTCCGGTTTTCAGCGAGGCGCCTACGCAGCCCCTGACTACCGCTGATTCAGAAATTCTGACGGCCTCCCAGACCGAAGCAGCTGGGCCTTAGGAACTGGTTCCACCTCACCCCTCGGATGCCAGCCCTGACGGTGATCCAGAAATTTTGGATAGGCCTTCGGTTTCTGAAGGTGTCTTCAAACCGACAACTATCTCTACTAAATCTTATGCTTAAAGCTCCCTTGAAAGTTAGGAAGCCGGGTCCACCCCCCCCCCCCACAGGCAGATGTTTAAGATGGCTGAGGATTTAATTACCCTTATCAGGGGATCCCAACCCCCACCTGACAAAAGGCCTAGACTGGAGGAAGATTATCCTTCCTCTGACCAAGCATCCATTTCCTCAGGCAACTCTGAGGACCAGGATTACTCCTTCCCTCAATATGAAGACTCAGATGCTGAAGAGTCCATTCCCTCTGTCTCTTAGAAAGATGGGGAAAGAAAGTGTATACGTCTGCCACTTTGGCCATGAGGGCCTTAAACTGCCAATTCCACATGCTAAAATACCAACAGTACTTGATTACACAGTTAAAACAGAAAATGATCCCTCAGACAGATCAACCTGATTTCAAAGAGATGCAGGATTTGCTGCATGCAGCAGAACAGGTGGGAAAGCATACCTTACAGTGTGGTTTTGATTCATTGGAAGCCTCATGTAGAGCAGCTGTCACAGGGTTTGTAATACGTAGGCATGCTTGGCTTAAAGAACAAGCCTTACCAGAACATGTCAAAGCAAAGTTATTGGATGCTCCATTGCAGAAAGATGTGTTATTTGGTGTCAAAGCAGAGGAAGTTTTAAAGAAAATGGAAGAAAAGGCAAAATCTATGCAAACAGTTAAAGATTTCTTACAGGTACAACCTCCTCGTTTCAGCAGAAACTGGCCATCAAAAAACTGGTCCTTTCCTGCATCAGACAGACCCCAAAGAGGTAGGTACAGATGCCCAAGGGGCAGAGGCCAGCCACAAGGTTCCTTTAGGCCTAGACAATGGCAAACAACATCTCAAAGAGGGGGAGACGAAAGATCTGAACCCTTCAGGAAACAAACACAATGACTTCCCTCTTCGCCTGCCAAGCAAAATTGCCCTGGCAGCACCTTTGGGAGGAAAACCGACTTTGTTTCCACAAAATCGGCGCATCATAACAAAGGACAAATGGATTCTGGATATTATTACCCGAGGCTACAGATTTCATTTCCACACTTTACCACGGATGAGAGGCATGCCAAATCTGCCTCCAAACCAATGGGCAGAAGCACAAGCGCAAATTTCAGCTCTCATGGATATGAAAGCAATTCAAAAGGTACCTACAAAGGAGCAAGGTCAATGTTTTTACTCAAGACTATTTCTAGTCCCAAGAAAGGACAAAGCCTGGAGGCCCATTTTAGACCTCTGAGTTCTATTTACATACTTGGAGGTACCCAAATTCAAAATGCTCACACTTCAGCAGCTTCTTCCCATGCTGGGCAAGGAGTCTTGGCTGGTAACGTTGGACCTCAAAGAGGCATACCTGCATGTCCCTATCAGACAAGATTGCAGAAGATACCTCAGATTCTTGGCAGGTACAACGCATTATCAATTCTCTGCATTGCCCTTTGGCTTATCTACTGCGCCCAGAGTATTTACAAAATGCCTGGCATCAGTAATTGCATATTGCAGACAACGAGGAATACAAATTTACCCATATCTGGACGACTGCCTGATCCAAGCAGACAGCAAAGACATTCTATTACAGCATCTGGCATTTGTAATAAAGCTGCTCAGTTGCCTAGGGTACACAGTAAACAAAAAGAAGTAAAAGCTAATACCCTCGCAACAAATAATATTCCTGGGTGCCAGCTTAAATACAACGGCCCAGATGGCTTTTCTCACGCCAGACAAACAACAACAATTGACTCAATACTTCAAAAAGATGGCAACTTTTACCCAGCTCACTGCAAGGAAAATCCTGCAGGCTTTGGGGTTCATGGCATCCTGCATTCCACTACTCCCATATGCAAAGCTGCATATGAGGAAATTACAATGGTACCTGAAAAGTGTATGGTCTCAACACAGGCACAGCCTCGAATCAAGTATACCTCTCATTCCATGCCTATGGTGGGCTCAAGCATGTCAAATAAACAAGGGTCTTCCTTTCGTCTTACCTCCAGCAAACCAAACTATGACAACAGATTCTTCAGACTACGCCTGGGGAGCACACATGGCAGGACAGTGCATACAGGGCAAATGGTCTGCAAAACAAATGCATCTTCACATCAACCAAAAGGAGATGCTAGCTGTGCAAAATGCACTGACAACCTTCAAGGACCTCTTGCATCCAGGACAACTACTAATAAGGACAGACAACACCACAGTGATGTGGTACATAAACAAACAGGGAGGAACACACTCCTACCCTTTATGCAGACAGGCAATGACCTTGTGGAGCACAGCATTGACTTACCAAGTACAACTGCAAGCACAATTCCTGCCAGGAAAGGAAAACATATTGACAGACGAATTAAGCAGAAATATGGCAGATCCTCACGAGTGGAGCCTACACCCACAAGTATTTTCAATGATAACTCAAAGGTGGGGATGTCCAGACATAGATCTATTTGCCTCCCCCAACAATTGCCAACTACAGAAATTTTGCACAAGGACTTATCACTCCCTAGCCTGGAAAGTGGACGCCCTATCATTCAGTTAGACAGCATTGACAGTCTATGCCTTCCCACCACTACCTCTATTGACCAAGGTATTATTGAAAGTCAGATCAGAGAGACCACAAATGATCCTCATTGCTCCGGACTGGCCACACCAGCACTGGTACCCATTACTAAGGAACTTGACTCACAGCCCTCCATGGATCTTGCCTCAATTCCCACTACTGCTGACTCAGAAAAACTCTCTGATACTTCACAGCCAGCTCAGAACTTTAAATTTAGCTGCATGGAGAATACCTTGAATTATCAATCAACACTTCTCTCAAAGGACGTCCAGAATGTCATTTTGGAGGCCAGAAGGCCCAGCACCAGAAAAACTTACTCAGACAAATGGAAAAGATTTTGTGCATGGAACCAGGCTAAAGGCCAAAATCCTTGGATACTTAACATTCTTCAAATACTGCAATACTTAACTGAGATGCTACACCCAAGGCCTTTCATTCTCATCCATTAAGATCCATGCTTCAGCCATTTCAGCTCAATATAATACGGATCCTCCAGTTTTCTCACACCCTTTACTACGACAGTTTCTCAGAGAGGCTAAGAATGTAAGACCCCCCAGAAAACCCCCAACGCCAGCTTGGGACCTGAACTTCGTTTTGGAAAAATTAACACTGCCTCCTTTCGAACCAGCATTCTCAGCAGAACTACAATACTTGTCTTGGAAAACAGCTTTGTTGCTGGCTATTACCTCAGCACGCAGGGTCTCAGAACTACAGGCACTTATGGCAGTGGAACCTTTCATCATTTTGCATCAGGACAGGGTCTCTTTACGAACTAACCCTACCTTTATCCCAAAAGTAGTATCCAGTGTGGCTTTGAATCAGACCATTCATTTACCCACCTTTTATCCAACCCCCCAGAATAAAGGAGAAAGACTCCTTCACTCTTTGGACATTCACAGGACAGCTACGTTACTATTTAGATAAGACAAAGACCTTCAGAAAAACTGACCAACTCTTTGTATCCTATGCTGCAGGTTCACAAGGAAAGGCTATTTCAAAACAGACCATCTCCAAATGGATAGCACATTGTATCTGCTTTTGCTACTCGCACCATGGGAAAGCAGTGCCTGTTAATATTAGGTCCCATTCTACCAGGGCTACAGCAACCTCAGCAGCCTTTCTCAGGGGGGTTCCAACCAAGGACATTCTGGAGGCCGCTACTTGGAGTTCAGTGCACACCTTTACCAAGCACTACCACCTTCCCTTATACTCAAAAACCAGAGCTGGTTTTGCCACTGCAGTACTGCAGGGCATCCTAGCTTCGCCTAACCCAGTTTAGTACCAGCCACCCATCCATAGCTTTGGGATTCGACCAAAGTGTGATGACTGCAGCAGTATAACACGATGAACATAGTACAGTTTTGTACCTACCATAAATGTAGATGTTCGAGTGTATATACTGCTGCAGTCCAGGTTACCCTCCCACCATCCCCTCTACATACCAGGGTGTTAGTTATAGCTCCATGTTCATCAATCAAATGGTGTATTTGCTAACAGCTAGTACTACTGTTTATCTACTAAGGTATTTTTGCATAACTTTTGTATTGTCTTCCTAGTTGGGGGCACCTGACATCTAGGGCAAGAAAAACTGAAGAAAATGGCGTTGGCTGCCTCTTTTATACCCCTGTCACACTGATATCAGGGAAGAAGCGACGACAACCGATGCCGGACCAAGGCTTTGGGATTTGGCCGACTGCGGGACCGCCTGACCACAGGATAACCCAAGTGTGATGACTGCAGCAGTATATACACTCGAACATCTACATTTATGGCAGGTACAAAACTGTACTTTCTAGTTTCTCTAGCGAGATTTCACATGAGAATTCTTCAATGGATGTTAGCAACACAATGGTCGATTCTTTACCAACACGTCAGCTTAGATAAGAATCACTCCGGCATGCAAGAGATACCTCTGATGGTAGATTTGGTTGGACCAGGTTTTACAAGGCCATCCTTTCATTCTTTCTGAGCCCAAGGCCATAGTGTGACCATGGACGCTTCCCTGATTGAGTGTGGGGGGGGGGGGCAGTTCTTGAAGAAGAGTGTCCAAGGCACTTGGTCCCCCGAAGAGGCCAACACAGATATCAGTGTCCTGGAAATGAGAGCAGTGCTCTTAGCATTGCTGACCTTTCAGGACTCTCCCTTTTGGGACAGTTGTGATCCAAACAGACAATGTCAGTGGTTTGGTACATCAACAGACAAGGAAGAATCGGATCTTACCCCACCCCCGTGTTGAGAAGCCCTCAGATTGTGGCAATGGCTGATTTCAACCAACCGGTTTCTGATAGTAATGCACATTCTGGGGAAATCCAGTGTGATAGCAGAAAAGATGAGCAGGTCCATTCAGATCTATATTAAAATCTCGAAGTCTGACAATATCGAGTACGATATTGTCGACACGAGAATACCAAAAGCGCACTACATTGAACGTTTAAATGGAAAATCTCCGTAGGGGGAGATTTCCGTTTACTTCAATGTAGTACGTTCTCGGAGTTGGTATATTTAAGTAGGGGGGTGTGGGGGGTGCAGGGGGGCTTGGCCCCCCCCTGCCTACACACTATTTAGTTTTCTTCTTAATTTAGTATTATTTTTTTGGTTTCAATGGTTTAAGACTTCAATCACTAAAGTTCAATCTTTAGTGATTTGAAGTTTTAAACCTTCAAGATTATAATATAGTCCCGGTCCATTCTACCACCTCACAAGTGTCTCTCAACATGAAAGTGACTGAAATAAATTTTTGCCAGTGGGGCCAGCCTTGCTGTGATCTCTTTGCATGTCTCCTAAACAAGTGCAGCAGATTTGTGCCCTAATCCGCACACCAGAGGAAACATCGAGGGATGCTCTGTTCCACAATTGGCCCCCTGGTCACCTCAATGCTTGTTCCCCAATATCTCTAATACCCAAGTTTCTGCAGAAAGCTGTCCAGTCCAAGATCAGTCATCCTCATTGCATCTTACTGGCCTCAATAGAGGTTCCCCTTTCTTTGTTCTTGTCTAATTTACCTACCTTGGAATCTGGATCCATTTCCAGACCTCCTGTCTTTCCCGACAGGCATGATTCATTCAGATATCTCAAACCTCAAGCTAACAGTGTGGTTTCATTAATTCCTTTAATAGCCAGACAACCCATGCTGTCACCCCCTGTTCATTATTTTCTTTGATCTTCCCATAATGCTTCTACCAAAAGAGGTCAGTCTCTGACCCTGCCTCCTATATAATTTTACATGTGAAGTTGTTCAATCTCACCATTCATTCTTACACATGGGTTCGGAGCCGATCCTTCGGCTCCGAGTCAGCCACTTTCACAAGCTCAAGGTTTTAGAGTAGCTCGAGGTCAAGTCACTGTCCCATGATGCACTCTGTCTCATCTCGGATCTAGTTTGCCGCTGCAAAAGATTGGAGGTCGAGAGAGAGCTCGGACAGTATTTATAACTTTTCTTAGTTATTGGATATTCATCTTTGAAGTCCTTAATATAAATAGTGTATTTCTTGGCTAGTTAGCCTTAGCTTTTTGTTCAGGCTCTGCCATGGTTGTTTTTTGATGGTTTTCGTCTCTATAGAGCGGCTGCTCTTAGGCCTTCTTGGCTGCGTTTTAGTTTCTCCCCTATCCTGTTTATTTAAAGTTTAGAAATGTTTAGAGTAATTTAGATAATTTAGAGTTTATTGTTACGTTTGAATATATATATATAGCTGTTGTAGGCTTTAGTGTTTTTGCTGTGTTGTTAGTTATTCTAATATTACATTTGCTCTTTTTCTAGAGAGGTTTGTTTTTAAACAGTTGTATATGTATAATTCACAGACTGAGTTGTATACTGTTTGTTTCTAAGATGGCTGATCATAAGGAGAAAGAAGAGCAAAAGTCTGGCTTTAAGAAATGCCCTAAGTGTGGGCAGAAAATGTCTATAACTGATCTGCATGTCAGTTCTGTGTACTGTTTGGGTGCAGTCCATCTTCAGGAGGACTGCTCCATCTGTCACTCCTTTAGTAGCAGAGTATTACTGAAATGCAGAAGAAAACTGGTAGACGGGTTTGCTGAAACCAGACTTCCAGGAATCATTTGATAAGGCCAAACAGACTTCAAAATTGTCGAAGGATTCAAAGTCATCTAAAGCTTCTTCGGAGCTGAAGTCGTCGGCTCCAAGCCTTGCTGAGAAGGTGTGGTCGCCGGTTCCGCAGTCCTCTGAACCAAGCTTGTGTTTCTGAGCCGGTCCCCGGTATTGGAGCCAGTCTCTGAAACTTTGAAGTCACCCATTTTGCACTTGGTGGCTTTTTCGATGCCTTCTACTCGTTCTTCGAGAACCCTCTCTGATATGGACCAAGTGGTGCAGAGGCTTCCCGGGAATCTGGCACTAGCCAAATTATTATCGGCTTCGGCCCATTCGGTTTCAGAGCTGAAGACGATTTTACCTGCTGTGTTTACTCCGCCGAACCGGGCCTTTGGAGCCGGGGGAGGAGGAACTGATGATTGTGGGACCTTCGGAGCCGAGGCCTGTTCCAGTGCCATCGGTTCCATCAACTCAGACTACTTCGGTGCCGTTCAAGGAGTCTGGGAGCCGACACACTCTGGTCGGCTCCAGGGGGGTGGGGTCGAACCGATGGGTCGGTTCCATCACTTCCCCTTGGAGCTTCGGCACGGATGAGCTCTGCTCTTTCCTCAGGGTCTTATCAGCGCCGGGGATGTTGCCATCTTCTTCGGAACAGGCGGCTTCCTCACGTCGGAGCAGTGGAGCCTTCGATGCCATGAGGAGGGTTATGTCTTCAAAGACTCCTACATCATCAGGGCCTTCTTCCTCCTCCCCTAAAGTGCCACTTTCTACCTCTGCATCACAGGTCCCTGTAAACCGTCGAGACCCAGAGCCTCAGGTAGCCCCATTGGGTGATCCATGTTCTACTGAGACCTCACCAGAAGCTCCCACTGATGAGGTTCCCAGGAAGTAGCTTTGCAAGAGGAGGCATTAAGACTCCCCACAGGAGTCTATCACATCAGACACCGATTTAGAGGAGTCAGAAGGGTCCCACGGTCCCCCTTGGAGGATATCTCCTTTGCTGATATCGTTGAAGTCCTTAAGCAGAGGGGTGACTGGCAGTCTGTTAGCCCTACTGATGATGAGTCAGTGCTCCTGAAGGCCTTTGGGTCTCAACCCTCCACCTCCTGGGTGACTCCACTCTTCGATGAACTAATGGAGTTGGTTGCTCGAAGGGCGTGGGAGTCTCATGATACTGTGGAACCTGTCCCTCGAAGGCCAAACAAATTTATTACATCACCCCAAGACAAAATCTTCCTTACCAAGGGAGTACCGGTTGATGCCATGGTGGTGGCGGCGGCGGCCACCAAGAAAGATATGTCTGAAAACCTCTTCTACTGTCCATCCTCCTAATAGAGATTCCAGAACTATGGACAGGTATGGGAAACGCATCTTTAGTTCAGCGACTTTTGCTATGCGATCACTCAACTATTTGACACATTTTACCCGTCTTCAAAGAGATCTCCTAAAAGAGCTTGGAGATGCTCTGCAAGGTACTATAGCTGAAGGCATTCCTGATAAGGTGACAGCCCAGCTCAATACTCTTAATTCCGTAGTTAACTCGTCCATGCGGCACATTTCTTATGCAGCCGATGGTTCGAGTTGGATAGTAGGTTCAGCAATAGCTCTTCGGAGACATTCCTGGATGCGCTTATGCTCCTTTGCGGAAGCCTTCAAGTCTTCCTTCATTAATACCCCATTTGATGGCTCGTCCCTTTTCGGGCCTAAAGTCAAGGAGACCCTCACTAGGTGTGAACAAGATGAAAGACTCTGTCTGCCGTAGGAGTCAGTTTTTCCACCCCTACTAGACCGTACCCCAAAGGGCAAAAGGGAGGGAAAATGTGGATGTGCATCGTGTTTCACTGTTGCAGTCATTACAGTTGGGTTATCCTGCTGGCAGGCTACCCGCAGTCTGCTTGAGTTCCAAAGTCTAGGTCTGGCGTCAGTTGCTGTCACCTCCTCCCTGACGTCAGTGCGCCAGGGGTATAAAGATGCAGCCAATGCCATTTTCTTCAGTCTTTCTTGCCGCGTGGTGCCCGAAGCAAAAGCAGTTCGCAAGTGCCGGTCGGCCGACTCCTTAGGTTTTCAAATTTGAATTTCAGATCCGAAGTCTTCATTAAAGCTAAGTACCCCGTTGGGGAAACATTTTTCTTGCTCCAGACCGATGTCAGAAAAAGTTAATAATTGTATTTCTTGTGGGAAGCAAATACCTTTTAAGGATTTTCATTCTTACTGTATTCCTTGCCTAGGCCCTGACCACGACGTTGCTAGTTTTTGGTTTTGTGCTAGATTTAACCAACACACTATTAAGCGTCTGTACGATTTTGCATTTCATTACTTTGGCAGAAAATTCAATTATATAATGCCGTCGGAACAGCTGACTACCGGAGTTTATAAAACGCGCAAAGAAAAAGAAAAGGACAGGCATCCGAGGTCCAAAACCGATGACAAGGCTTCTGTTAGGCCTGTCACTGGTTCTCAGTGAGGCGCTTTCGCAGCCCCTGATGCCTGCTACCTGAGCCATAGGCTGCTTCCGGCTTCCGACTCCCACGTAGAGCCGACTAGGCCACTGGAAACTCAAGGTATTGGACACTCGGAAGCTATTCTTTCAGATGGGTCCGGAGCCGCTGAGCAGGCATCGGCTTCTGAGGGTGTTTTCAGACCTACACAGTTATATGTAAAACCAACTTCAGCTTCAAAGTCAAAGACTAAAGCAGCTTTAAAGACAAAGAAACAAGTACAGCATTCTCTTGGACAGGCCTCCATTCCTAAAAAACAGATGCTTAAAATGGCCGAAGACCTAATTACTTTGATCAGGGTTTTCCATCCCCCTCCTGATAAGAGGCCTAGGCAAGAGATAGAATATGAATCTTCAGATCAGGTTTCTATTTCCTCTGATTCCTCTTCTGAACAGAAATATTCCCTCCCTCCCTATGAGGATTCTGATGCTGAAGAATCTATCCCTTCAGCCTCTCCTCCTGAGGATTATTCTTTTGGGGAGACCCTGCATACTATGAGGGAGCATTTCCACTGGGAAAGCCAAGATTACTCAGAATCCAAGAAAAGGCTCAGAGACTTCCTTTTATTACCTCAGCACAGGCCCCTTGCTATTCCTCCTGTTTTAGACATTGTAGATGATGTATTTTCAGAGTCCGGTCTGTCTCCTGACTCTTTACCACCAGCTCCTGTTAAATAAGACGGATACTACAGGGTTCCTGATTCACATAAATTTCTTTACAAAAACCCTGCTGCTGACCCAGAAACTATTTCTCAGGGTCCCAAGGGGGTCAAGGCTTCCACTGCAAAAAAAACTATCCCCTCTGATAGGGATTCAAGGGCTCTGGACAGATGGGGGAAAAAGATTTATACTTCTGCTACCTTGGCTGTAAGAGCTTTAAATTGTCAGTTTCATATGCTTAAATATCAACAATATCTTATGTCACTGCTTAAACAGAAAATGTTGGCAAATTCAGAATGTGCAGAAAACAAAGAAATGCAGGATTTATTGCATGCAGCTGAACAAGTGGGAAAGCATACTTTGCAATGTGGTTTTGATTCTCTAGAGGCCTCCTGCAGGGTCGCAGTTACAGGTTCTGTCATTAGAAGGCATGCTTGGTTAAACGAACAGAATCTGCCCGATCATGTTAAAGCAAAACTATTAGATGCTCCATTACAACATGATACCTTGTTTGGTGTTAAAGCAGAAGAGGTGTTGAAGAAAATGGAGGACAAAGCTAAATCTATGCAAACAGTGAAGGATTTCTTACAGGTACAGCCTTCCAGATTTAGCAGGAACTGGCCTACAAAGAATTGGTCCTTTCCAGTGTCAGACAGGCCACAAAGAGGCAGATACAGATGCCCCAGAGACAGATCACAACCCCAAGGCTCATACAGGCCTAAACAATGGGGTGCTTCTACCTCCAAAGGTGGAGAGGAAAAATCACAGCCATACAGGAAACAGTCTGAATGACTTCCCCTTGCCAGCACCAAGCACTTATCTTCTGGCAGCTCCTTTGGGGGGAAAACTAGCACTTTTTTCACAAAATTGGCACATGATCACCCAGGATAAATGGGTCTTAAATATCGTATCTCAAGGTTACAGGTTCCACTTTCACACCCTGCCAAGGCCAAACGGTATGCCAGACCTGCCACGCAATCAATGGGCAGAGGCACAAAAACAAGTTTCATCTCTCATGGACATGAGAGCCATTCAGCAAGTACCACAGCAAGAGAAGGGACAAGGATTTTATTCAAGGCTATTCTTGGTACCCAGAAAGGACAAAGCCTGGATACCAATACTGGACCTGTCTATTCTAAACACATTGCTGGATATTCCAAAATTCAGAATGTTAACTCTGCAGCAGATTCTGCCCATTCTGGGCAAGAAGGCTTGGCTTGTGACTTTAGACCTAAAAGAGGCATACCTGCATGTCCCAATCCGACAATCATGCAGAAGATACCTCAGATTTATAGCTGGCTCAAAGCACTACCAATTCTCTGCACTGCCCTTTGGCTTATCTACTGCACCCAGGGTCTTCACAAAATGCCTGGCACCAGTAATTGCATTTTGCAGACAAAGAGGAATACAAATATATCCTTACTTGGATGACTGCCTTATTCAAGCAGAGAACAATGACATTCTGCTACAGTATCTGGCATTTGTAAAAAGATTACTAACAGCTCTAGGATACACAGTAAACGAAAAGAAATCAAAACTCGTACCCTCTCAAGAGATAATATTCCAGGGTGCAAGCTTAAATACAACTGCCCAGATGGCTTATCTCACGCCAGACAAACACAGACAACTGACTACTTATTTCAAAATGTTGGCAACAAAGACCCAGTTATCTGCAAGAAAAATTCTGCAGGCTTTGGGCTTCATGGCATCCTGCATTCTACTAATTCCATATGCAAGACTGCATATGAGGAAACTTCAATGATATCTAAAAAGTGTTTGGACTCAACATTGCCACAGCCTGGAAACAATTACCCTCATTCATGCCTGCAACAGGAGTTTTGATGGTGGGCAAAAGCCTGTCACCTCAACACGGGACAGCCATTCACCTTACCCACAGCCAGGTGGACATTGACAACAGATGCATCAGATTATGCCTGGGGGGCCCGTATGGCAGGAAGATGTATTCAGGGCACATAGTCCGCAAGTCAAATGCATCTACATATCAATCAAAAAGAGATGCTAGCTGTTCAGAATGCCCTGACAGCCTTCAAGGATATACTTCATCCAGGGCCACTACTGATAAAGACGGACAATACTACAGTCATGTGGTACATAAATAAGCAGGGGGGCACGCATTCCTACCCCCTCTGCAGACTAGCCATGAACCTGTGGGACACAGCACTGACTTACCAAGTACATCTGCAAGCACAATTCCTGCCAGGAAGGATAAATACTCTGGCAGACAAACTAAGCAGAAACCTAATTGATCCCCACGAGTGGAAATTGGATCCACAAGTCTTCAGCATGATAACAAGGAACTGGAGATGCCCGGACATAGACCTATTTGCCTCCCCTCACAACTGCCAACTGCAGAGATTCTGCACAAGGACCTATCACAGGCAAGCATGGAAAGTGGATGCTCTATCTTTCAGCTGGAAAAACCTAACAGTATATGCCTTTCCTCTTCTGCCTCTCCTCCCCAAGGTACTCCTCAAGGTCAGACAAGAGAAGCCAAAAATGATACTGATTGCCCCAGACTGGCCCCGCCAGCACTGGTAACCAATCCTAAAGAGCTTGTCTCAATGCCCAGCTTGGACTTTACCTCAAATTCCTCACTTATTGACCCAACAAGACAGTATGGTACTGCACAGCCAACTCAGGACCTTAAACCTGGCAGCATGGCGAATAATGTAGCCATTCAAGACACACCTCTCTCAAAAGCAGTGATGGATGTTAAAAAATGGAAGAGATTCTGTGCTTGGAACCAGGGACAAGGTGTTGACACGACTGTTCCAAATATTCGTCAGATTTTGCAATACTTAACTGAGATGCTGGATAAAGGTCTTTCCTTTTCATCAATTAAAATTCATGCCTCTGCCATTTCAGCTCGTTACAATACAGAACCACCTATTATTTCTCATCCATTAGTAAGGCAGCACCTCAGAGGGGCCAAAAACATAAGACCTCCAAGGAGAGCACCAGTACCTGAATGGGACCTCAACTATGTCTTGGAAAAACTCACACTGCCTCTGTTTGAGCCAGCCTCTGCAGCTGATATAAAATTCTTATCCTGGAAAACAGCTCTGCTGCTAGCAATTACCTCCGCTTGAAGAGTCTCAGAGTTACAGGCACTCATGGCTGTGGAACCTTTTATCATTTTCCATCCTGACATGGTTTCTCTAAGGACAAACCCTACATTTATGCCTTAGGTAGTGTCCAGTTTATCCAAACAATTCATTTGCCTATTTTTTACCCAAACCCACAGAATAAGGGTGAGAGACTTCTGCATTCTTTGGACATTCACAGGCAGCTACGCTTCTACTTGGACAGAACCAAAGCTTTCAGAAAGACTGAACAACTTCTAGTGGCATAATGCTGCAGGATCACAAGGAAAGCCTAACTCAAAACAGACTATTTCTAAGTGGCTAGGCCACTGCATTGGTTTCTGCTATACACAGCATGGCAAATCAGTACCTGAGGGCATTAGGCCGCATTCAACCAGAGCAGCAGCCACTTCAGCAGCCTTCCTCAGAGGAGTACCAACCAAAGACATCTTAGAGGCTGCAACTTGGAGTTCAGTGCATACTTTTACAAAGCACTGTCACTTACCTCTCTACTCTAAATCCAGGGCAGGCTTTGCCACTGCAGTTCTGCAGGGCCTGATAGCCTCTCCTAATCCTATTTAGCACCAGCCTTCCAACCTTAACTTTCGGATTCAACCCAATTGTAATGACTGCAACAGTGAAATATGATGAACATAGTACAGTTGTGTACCTACCATAAATGTAGATGTTCGAGTGTATTCACTGTTGCAGTCCAGGTTACCCTCCCACCATCCCCCTTTTCCTTGCTGGAACTTATCTGTACTTCTCTATTCTATATAACCTATGTAGTGTATTTGCTTATAGATAAAGGAAAAGTTGTTTTTTGTGTATGCATGCTTATTGGCATAATTTAGCCAACCATTTTTGGGGCACCTGACATCTGGGGCAAGAAAAACTGAAGAAAATGTCGTCGGCTGCATCGTTTTTACCCCTGGCGCACTGACGTCAGGGAGGAGGCGACAGCAACTGATGCCGGACCTAGACTTTGGAACTCAGGCCGACTGTGGGTAGCCTGCCAGCAGGATAACCCAATTGTAATGACTGCAACAGTGAATACACTTGAACATCTACATTTATGGTAGGTACACAACTGTACTTTCCGGAAGTCCCAAGGAGCTTTTCCGAATACACGTAGTGAACCCCCCTCCAGGGGCAGAGGAGGGGGTAATAATGGAAACGCTGCCTAGGCGGCAGAGGGGGTCTGCAAAACCAGGGAGATAGGGATAAGTTCTTTGGTAAGCCCTACCAGCTCTCCTGAAAGGAGGCCCGACTGTCCTACTCAGGAGGCAGTCGGGGGTTGCTTGTCTTTGTATCCAGATGCTTTGCTAGAAATTACAAAAGTCTTGGGTACAAAGAATTGTTACCAGATGTTATGTCATTCCGTTCTCAGAAACCCCACCTGTACGAAGGAAAATCCCAGACATTCCACTCAAGTCTCCGGGATCAAGCAGCCATAGAAATTCAAAGGCTGCAGGAAAAGTCATTCAGCCAGTCCCAGCAGACCAGATAGGATCCTGAACCTACTCCAGATTCTTTTTAGTTTCAAAGAAGACAAGGGGACTGGAGGCCCATCTTGGACCTCAGCAGACTCAACACCTTTGTAAAAAAGAGGTTTCGGATGGTCACGCTTAAATCAATTCTTCCATTTCTAGGAACGGGCGATTGGATGTGCTCTGTAGTTCTCAAGGATGCATACTATCACATCAAAATGGCCAGACCATTCAGAAATCACCTGCGTTTCCTGCTGGGAGCGGGTCACTGTCAGTTCCGAGCACTGCCCTTTGGTCTAATGACAGACCCCAGAGTGTTTACCAAATGCATGGCAGTGGTTACGGCTCACCTGAGGCATCTAGGATTCTGAGTGTTTCCGTATCTGGACGACTGGCTTCTCACCGCCACCTCCAGGCATCAACTACTTCAGTCCAGGGATCACACACTCTCAATCTGTGTTCTCAGTTAGGAATAACTATAAATTTCGACAGGTTTGCATGGTCACCATCGCAGCGTATCTCCTTTATCGGAGCAGACTTGGACACCACCACCGCCATGGTAAAATTGCCAATGGACAGAATAGACAACCTCTGACAATGGGTATCAGATATTCTGACGAGCAAAAAAGTACCAGCCTCTCAAGTGTTGAAACTGCTAGGAACCATGGCTAGCAGTTCCTCTGGGGCGTATGCACATGAGAATTCTTCAATGGTTACTCTTCACCCAGTGGTTTTACCACCAGCTTCCAATGTCATTCTTGATAATCATTACAGATTCATGCCGAAAGGATCTTCAGTGGCGGCTGACCAGCCATCATGTAACAGTAGGTCGCCCATTTGTCCCCCCCCCCATCAGCCACGGTGACCGTGGACACTTCTCTGATGGGGGGGAGGCTTTTTCAGGGAAGAATGGACCAAGGCTGGTCAGAGACTAAGTCACAGTTGCACATCAATGTCCTGGAGTTGAGAGCGGTTCTTTGGCGTTGCAGTATTTCCACGACTTTCTACCTCTGGGGACGATTGGCGTTGCAGTATTTCCACGACTTTCTACCTCTGGGGACGACTGCGATCCAGGCCGACAACTTCTGTGGTCTGGTATATCAACAAGCAAGGGGGAACCAAGTCTTACCCGTTATGTCGAGAGGCCCTGAGAGTTTGGCAGTGGGCTGTATCCACCGGGTGCTTTCTGATAGCTACGCACATCCCGGGGAAATCCAACGTTATCGTGGACAAACTGAGCAGAGCAATTCTGATGCCGCACGAGTGGTCCCTCAAAGACGAAGTTGCAGAGATGATTTTCCGCAGATGGGGCCAGCCTTGCTGCGACCTGTTTGCATCCCCTATGAATGCCAAATGCAGAAGCTACTTTGCCCTGAATCCCCCACCAGGGGACAGCACAAGGGATTCTCTCGTACACTATTGGCCCCTGGGATTGGCCCCGTTTTGGCTTCAACAGATTTGGTTCCCTTTCCTTCGACTCTACCAACTAGAGGAACCTTGGATTCTGGACCCAGTTCCAGATCTACTGACGCATTCGTCAGGGGCTCTTCATCCTTCTTTTCATTCCTTCAGATTTACACCTTGGCTGCTCCAGTTTCCAACTTAGCCAGGTCACATGATTTCTCCTCGGAGGTACAGCATATCTTTGTATCCTCTCATAAAGCTTCCACCAGAAAGTTGTATGCCAGCAAATGGAAGCAATTTCTTTTTTGGGCATCGCAAAATAATATTGACCAGTATGTCACCCCAGTTGCTAGCATTTTAGAATTCCTGACTAAGCTATTTAATGAAGGTGCTGCAGCTGCCACTATACGAGTTCGATTGGCTGCAATTTCGAATTTTCACCTCGGATCTGGAGGTTCTAACCTAATGTCTCACAGATTATGTAGGGCCTTCTTAAAAGGTATCGTACATCTTAGATCACCAGTTAGACAACCTTTTACTCCCTGGAATCTGAATTTTGTGTTATCATGGATTATTCTTCCTCCTTTTGAGCCTGCATCATCCTGCCAATTAAAATTTCTCTTGGAAAACTATCTTCTTGGTAGCCATTACTTCAGCACGTAGAGTGTCTGAACTTCAGGCCCTATCTATCAAACCCCCATATTTGGTGTTTCACCCCGACAGAGTTTCACTGAGGACTAACCTTTCCTTTCTTCCAAAGGTATGTTCGGAAGCTAACCTGAATCAAACTATTGAACTCCCAACTTTCTTCAGTAACCATTCTAACAAGTTGGAGTATATGTTGCATAAACTTGATGTTCACAGGCAATTAAGATTATATTTGGACAGAACAAAAGAATTTAGAAAATCAGAACAACTCTTTGTTTCTCATGCTGATACCAAGAAAGGGCTACCAGTATCCAAAGTTACTCTTTCCAAATGGTTAACTGATTGCATAAAATTCACATATTCCTCAGTGAATCAACCATTAGGACATAGCATGAAAGCTCATTCCATTAGGGCTGTTTCTGCTTCCTCCGCTTATGTGGCTATGCTGCCTTTGGACACTATGTGCAGCTGCCACTTGGTCTAAGTCTCATACCTTCATCACGCATTACAAAGTAGATAGGGCCTCCAGGGACAGGGCTTCCTTTAGTTACACTGTCCTCAGGAATATACTCCTATGAGCCACCCAGCATGAAGGGTGCTTGGGATGCTACCCATGTGTAAGAATGAACGGCGAGATTGAGCAACTTCACATAAAGAAGTTATGTACTTACCATAACGCTCCATATGAGTTGTTCATCTCACTTTCATTCTTACATTCCCACCCGCCTTACCCTTCGGGCTTCTCGAAGAACGAGTAAGACTTTGCGGTCTGGTGGGTCTTGTTCTAGGATATCTTACTCCGGCTGGAGTACTGTTTGTGTTATAATGTTATACATGTTGGGATCAGCAAACTAGATCTGAGGTGAGACAGGGAGCATCATGGGATAGGAACTTGGCCTCAAACTACTCTAAAACCTTGAACTTGTGAAAGTGGCCGACTTGGAGCCGAAGGATCGGCTCCGAACCCATGTGTAAGAATGAAGGCAAAATGAACAACCCACATGGAATGTTATGGTAAGTACATAACTTTTTTTTTTTTTAAGATTTGTTTTTTGGGGAGAATCAGAAACATATTGACCCCTTTTCTGCCCCAGTACATAGTGTTCTAGATTTTTTTGGTGACAATTTTCAATAAAGGAGCTAGCTCCTCAACCAGTAGAGTTCAGTTGGCAGCCATCTCTAATTTTTATATTGAGTTTGAGAACTCTTCCCAGGTTTCATCCAAACTTTGTAAAGCCTTCTTGAAAGGCACTCTTCTCGTGAGGCCTCCTTGTAAAGATTCGACTCCTCCATGGGACTTGAACCTGATACTGCAAGCCTTGATTTGTTCCCCCTTTGAACCAGCATTAAAATGTGATCTTAAGTTTCTGACCTGGGAGACTATATTTTTAGTAGCAATCGCTTCTGTCAGAAGAATTTCAGAGTTACAAGCTTTATCTTCTAAACCTCTCTACCTGATTTTTCACAAGGATAAAGTAACATTATGAACTAATCCTTCTTTCCTTCCTAAGTTGGTGTCAGAATCTAACATCAGCCAGTTCATCAGTCTGCCAGTTTTCTTTCCTGAATTTACAAATAAATGTGAATATACTCTACGCTTATTATATGTTCAGACAATTGTGTTTTATACATAGAGTAAAGGATTTTAGAAAAAACAGACCAATTATTTGTCTCCTTTACAGATTCTAAACTGGGCAAATCAGTGGCAAAAGTAAATGTAGCTTGATGGTTGACTGCATAGCATTTGTCTGCAACAAGTTGGTCTTGTCCCTTCCAGAACCATTAAAAGCCCATCTGACTAGGTCCATGGCTACTACTTCAGTGTTTCTATGTAGAGCTTCCATGGACATTTGTGCTTCTGTAACTCGGGCCAGTCCTTATACCTTTGTTACTCATTACAAACTGGACCTTGTCTCAAAGGGAATAGCAGCCTTTGGCTCAACTGTGCTCATGAATATCCTTGCTTAAGAGTGCACCTGGGATATTAGGTAGCTTGGGACTCTGTCCCAACTGTTGAGGAATGAAAGAAAATTGAAAACATCAGATAAAGAAGTTATGCTCTCACCATAATGTTCCATCTGTGTTGTCCATTTTCATTCTTCAGCTCCTCCCCACCAACCCCCAACCTCTTACCAATTAATTTCTGGAAGAGCGAGAAATTATAAGGACATCTCTGTCCTTGTATGTTGTGCTCCACATTATGGTTTCTTTTATCATTAATGCATAATATTTCTTACATTTGTAAACCAGCAAACAAGATCTGAGGTATGTTAGGGGTTTGTGCTTTCTGGGTAAGGGAGGAGTGTGAAAGCTTTTTAGTGGCCATGAGCTAAAATAATGGCCGAGTCAGATCCGAACCCAGCTGCTGAGGAAGAAGGAAAGTGGACAACAGAGATGGAACATTATGATGAGTACATAACCTCTTTTTACATCTTTTGGATGTCCAAGACAGTTAAGTTTCTACCTTCACAAAACCAAAAATTTGAGAAATCTGAACAATTGATGTTATGTGATCCTATCTCGCCTACATTCTGACTGATGGGTTCGGAGCCGATCCCTCGGCTCCGACTCGGCACGCTTATGCCAAAGAGCGAAGTCTCTTATTGGCTGAGCTTACTATATCCCAGGATGCACCACTACCAGTCCCCCAGATCTCGTTTGCCGCTAACTAGCGAAGACGTGGTCTCGAGCTGGCTGAGCTGAGTAGTATTTTACTTACTTTTTTCTGTCAGAATTTTGCTGTTCCTATCATAAAAAGCTGTTTTAACGGCTACTCTGTGCTTTGTGTAGTGATTGGAGTTTTTTTTGTGAAAACTTGTAGTGTGATTGGGCGTTGTTTTCTGATTTCAGGCCTCCTTCATCTGTAGGGCCTTTCCCGGTCAGTCAACCCCTCTCAAACCTTTGGGATTTCAGATCCCCTTGAGTTTATTGTTGTTCCGGATTGTTTAAATCGGCAGTTGTAAACTGATTTTTGTAGAGTCAGTTAAGTCAAGTCAAATTAAGATAGTGTTGTTCTTGCTGTCAGAGAATTACTGCATTATTGGTCATAATGTCTCAGAATCCTAGGCCTTCGGGCTTTAAAAAATGCACCAAATGTAATTTTAAAATGTCAATCACAGATGACCACTCTCTCTGTTTATTGTTTGGGTGCAAAACATTTACAAGAGTCATGCAGCGTGTGTCACGCTTTTTCCTCGACGGTCCTCCAGGAGAGGAAAAATAAACTCATTCTTAAAGGCTTAATAAAACCCTCCTTTGAAGAAGCTTTAGCATCCTCTCCTTCTCCAGCTAAAAAGAAAAAGGCGTCGGCTCCGACCAGTCCGTCGGATCGGGCCGCCAAAAGACATAGGCAGGCTTCTCCTTCGGCTCCAAGGACTTCGGAGCCGAGGCGGAACGGTCTGCCTCGATGCCACCAGTCTCGACTCCTCTGGCTTCGGAGCCGATGGCTGGGGCATCGAGGCGGGTCACCTTCGTCGGCTCCACTGGTCTCGGAGCCGACAAGGGTTGCCCGCTTAGACACTTCCTCCTCGGCGCCGAAGTCCTCCTCGGCACCGATGGAAACTAGTGGGTATTCCTTCGGCGCCGATAGTCATCGAGTCGCCTCGGAGCCGGTCCCCTAGCCCTTTGGGGCCATTGGAGAGGCCATCTCGAACCCGTTCAGTATCCTCTAAGTCATCGAGGATGTCGGATTCGGATATAGACAGGGTGCTCCAAAGACTGTTCCAGTCCCCAGTCTTTCAAAATTTGTTTCGCTCCGACCCAGTTGGCTTCGGAGCCGATAGCCCATGCCCATCCCATTGCTATTCCTCCTCCGACCGCTTGGCTCCGTGGAGCAGGTGCTGTTGGAGCCGGTGGAGATCTTAGGGTCGGCTCCGACCCTTACTCCAACCCAGGCCTTCGGGTCCGAGTTTGGTACACGGACTTCTTCGGCTGGACCCGGGGGTGATGTTTGGGACCTATGCTATCGGTTCCGAGCCTCCCTCTCGGTGCTTCGCTGCGGGACTTCCGTCGGCTATCATGGCTCGGGACCGGACACTCCCAGGATTCTGGGGGTCCGGCTTTCAGAGCTATGAGGAGTGCCTTGGCCAAGTCTTCGGCCATCTCTCCGGCTTTACCGGCACCTTCCCTGGGCGTGGAGACTGGGTCTTTGGCAGTTCCCCTGTCCGTAGGCAGCGGAGCCCCTGGGCCTGAGGTTACCCCATTGGGGTTCCCTCCTCCTGAGGGTTCTTCGAGTTGTCTTCAGAGGAACTCCCAAGGAAGAGATCGTGCAAGAGGAAGCACGTGGACTCCCCCGAGTCTATTACATCGGACACTGATCTTGATGATGCGGAGGGGTCCCCGAAGTCGTCCAAGGATGATGTCTCATTTGCAGACATCTTAGAGATCCTCAAACAACGAGGCGGCTGGATATCCAAACCCCCCTCTGCTGATGAGTCAGTGCTCCTCAAGGCCTTTGGGGCTCAGCCCTCCGCCTCCTGGGTGTCTCCGCCCTTCGACGAGCTCCTGGATTTAGTTTGTCGAAGGGCGTGGGAACATCCAGATACCGTGGAACCAGTCCCTTCTCGTCCTAATAAATGTTTGTCTGCCCCACCCGAGAAGGAGTTCCTCACTAAAGGCGTGGCTGTAGATGCCATGGTGGTGGCATCTGCTACACAACAGGACGTGGCAGAGGCTTCAACGTCCGTCCATCCTCCTAATAAGGAGTCTAGGTGCATGGACAGGTACGGGAAGCGCACCCTGACTTCAGCGGCCTTTACTTTAAGGTCTCTGAATTATTTGGCACATTTTACCAGGCTTCAGAGGGATCTGGTCAAGGAGCTGTCAGATTCCTCTCGGGTAACCTACCTGAGCAGCTAGCCCAGTCGGTTAGCTCTCAGTTGGCTATCCTTACGCCAATTTCTAACTCGTCCATGAGGCTCATTTCATATGCGGCAAGGGGCGGTAGAGCGCAGGCACAGGCGTGGCTCTACGGAGACAAGCCTGGCTCCGCTTGTGTCAGTTTCGGAGGCCTTCAAGTCTTCCTTCACGACGCTCCCTTTGATGGGTCCTCTTTGTTTGGACCTAAGGTTAAAGACACCCTTACCCGCTGTGAGCAAGAGGGAAAAACTTTATCTGCCGTAGGTGCCCGTTATTCCACTCCCTTTCGGCCTTATCCCAAGGCTAAAGGAGGAGGGAAGATGTGGTTCCGTAAATCACGTAAGTTTTTTCCTCAACAGCAGGAAGATTCCCCTTCCAGAGGCAGAGGACGGGGAATTTTTTCTGGGAGACGCCGTCCCAGAGGCGGCAGAGGGCCCCGCAATTCTGGAGACCGCGAGTCCTTTCGTGGCTCTTCAGCCTCCCACACCTCGTGAGGGATTGCCCGGCTGTGCTGCTCCGGAGCCAGTCGGGTGCGGTTTTGCCAAGCACCTAAAAGCCTGGGAGTCAATCACTCAGGACAGATGGGTGCTTCGGATCAATGCCGGAGGTTACACCATCCCATTCACATGCTCACCCCCACCGTCCAAAAAAATCCCGGACCCACCACCCAGTCAAAGGGAAATTGCAGCCGCAGAAGCTTTAAAGCTGCTAGAAAAAGGAGTCATCCAACCGGTCCCCACAGACCAGATCGGATCTGGAAATTACTCGAGGTTCTTTTTAGTGCCAAAAAAGACAGGGGACCTGAGACCAATTTTGGATCTCAGCAGACTAAACCAATCCGTTACGAAATCCAAATTCCGAATGGTCACGTTACAATCCATTCTCCCATTGTTGGAGAAGGATGTTTGGATGTGCTCCATAGACCTCAAGGACACCTATTATCACATACCGATACATCAGGCGTCCAGGAGGTATCTGCGCTTCAGCCTGGGAGACAGTCATTTCCAATTTTGTGCACTGCCCTTTGGTCTCACCACAGCCCCCAGGGTGTTCACCAAGTGTTTGGCAGTAGTGACTGCTCACCTGAGGAGTCTTGGATTCCAAGTGTTTCCCTATCTGGACGACTGGCTCCTGACTGCCACCACCAGGCATCTACTAATGGACAACCTCAAAGCCACCATCTCCCTGGGTGCTACCCTGGGAATTACATTCAATTGGTCAAAGTCTGTCTTGCTGCCCTCTCAGCGCATAAGATTCATAGGAGCAGAGATAGACTCAAGATTGATGCGCGTTTTCCTTCCGACCGAAAGGATCCAAACTTTACAAGGCCAGGTTCAAGCCCTGATTTCAAGATCCAAAGCCCCAGCCAGGATGGTCCTACAAGTTTTAGGTTCGATGTCTGCCACGGTTCTTCTAGTTCCTCTGGCAAGATTGCACATGAGGATTCTTCAGTGGCTATTGTCAACTCAATGGTCCTTTCAGGACCTTCCCCTCAATCATCCCATTATAATTACAGAAACATGCAAACGGGACCTTCGCTGGTGGCTTCAGACATCCAATCTAAATCAAGGAAGTCCTTTTGTTATTCCCTCTCCAGTGGTCACCCTGACGACAGATGCCTCCCAGACAGGGTGGGGGGGGGCATTGTCTGGGCAGGTTAGTTCAGGGCTCCTGGCTTCCAGACGAAACTCTTCTCCACATCAATGTATTGGAGATGAGGCGGTACTTCTGTCCCTACAGGCCTTACACAGGTTTCTCCCTCAGGGCATAATCGCCATCCACACAGACAACATGTCGGTGGTCTGGTATCTAAACAAACAAGGAGGGACCAGATCTTACCCCCTTTGCAGAGAGGCCATGAGGGTGTGGGAATGGGCTATAGCTACCAGCCGCTTCTTGGTAGCGACCCACATTCCGGGAAATCAAATATACTGGCAGACAGATTAAGCAGAACAATTCTCTCTCCTCACGAGTGGTCCCTAAACAAAACAGTAGCAGCTCAGGTTTTCAGGAAATGGGGACCGTGCTGCGACCTATTTGCAACACCACTAAACACGAAGTGCAAAGGTTCTTCTCCTTGACTCCACATCAGGAGAAGCAGCTATGGATGCTCTAGCACAACCTTGGCCAACAGGGCTACTTTATGCCTTTCCTCCGATTCCACTTCTCTCCAAAGTCATTCAAAAAGCTTCTCAATTGGGGTCCACAATGATACTAATTGCCCCATACTGGCCTCGTCAGGTATGGTTTCCCTACCTGAAGAAACATGCGGTGGACGATCCGTGGACTTTAGACCTAATTCCGGATCTGTTAATTCATCAGTCGGGACGACAGCATCAGTCCCTTCACTCCTTGAAGTTGACAGCTTGGCTCCTCCACTTCCGACTTTAGTCAGAAGTCACACATTAGCCCCGGAAGTTATTCATATTTTATCTTCAGCCCACAAACCCACCACTAAGAAATTGTATCTCAGTAAGTGGAAGAGGTTTGCTATCTGGGCTCAACTCAAGGGCTTAGACCCTATCACTGCTCCAATCCCAGAGGTTTTGAAATTCTTAACATCCCTGTTTAATCAAGGATCTTCTGTCTCTACTATTAAAGTCCAACTAGCGGCTATCTCTAAATTCCACGAATCCATGGATCCTCCATTGATGAGCAGCAGACTATACAAAACTTTCATTAAAGGTGCGGGCCTGTTAAGACCCCCAGTTTTTCATCCTGCGCCTCCGTGGGATCTTGATTTGGTGCTTCGTGCATTAACATCTTCCCCTTTTGAACCGGCTGCTACATGTGAGTTAAAATATCTGTCTTGGAAAACTGCCTTTTTAGTTGCAATTACTTCTGCAAGAAGAGTCTCAGAGCTTCAAGCCCTGTCTATTAAACCACCGTACTTGATTTTCCACAAGGATAGAGTATCACTTAGGCCTAATCCATCCTTTGTCCCAAAGGTCTGTTCTAATCTCTGTCTCCAACAATCTCTAGAGCTACTAGTTTTTTTCCCAAAATTCTCCAATGAAGCAGAATACACTCTCCATAAATTGGATGTTCACAGGCAATTGCGCTTCTATTTGGACAGGACTCAGCAATGTCGTAAGTCAGACCAGCTGTTTGTGTCCTTCTCAGACAATAAATTGGGTAAAACCATCACAAAAGCTACTATCTCCAAATGGATTAGAGATTGTATAACTCAGGCTTATTCTTCTTCGAATAAGCAGCTTACAACATCTATCAAAGCTCACTCAACCAGGGCTATGGCGACTTCTATAGCTTTTCATTCCAAGCTCGCTATATCGGAGATTTGTGCTGCGGCTACTTGGTCCAATCCGCACACTTTCATTTCCCACTATAAATTGGATGTGGCATCTAAAGGGCGAGCATCATTTGGTTCCACGGTACTCAGGAGTGTTTTCCAGTGAGCCACCCAGGATTCAGGTGCTAGGAACGCTGTCCCATCAGTCAGAATGTAGGCGAGATAGGATCACATAACATCTTTTAGTTATGTACTCACCATAACTTCAGATGTTTGGGATCCATCTCGCCTACATTCCTAATACCCACCCTCCTTCCCTCTGCCTTGGAGATCAGAAGAGATTGAACGGTTTTGAGTTCTACTGTTTTATCTTGTTTCATCTGACGATGTTATATAAGCAGGGCGTGCATGTGTGCATGTATGCGGACAAACTAGATCTGGGGGACTGGTAGTGGTGCATCCTGGGATATAGTAAGCTCAGCCAATAAGAGACTTCGCTCTTTGGCATAAGCGTGCCGAGTCGGAGCCGAGGGATCGGCTCCGAACCCATCAGTCAGAATGTAGGCGAGATGGATCCCAAACATCTGAAGTTATGGTGAGTACATAACTAAAAGTTTCCTTTTCTTATACAGAACTAGGCAAACCAGTATCTAAGGTGACTGGCCAAATGGTTGACTGACTATTACTTTTGTTTATGAGAAAGTGGGTTTGCCTTTACCAAAACCTCGAAGAGGCCTTTCCACGAGGTCTATGCTGACTTTGTCGGCCTTTTTTACTTGAACTTATTTGGGTGACATTTGTGCAACTGCAACTTGGACTAATCTTCATACCTTTATTGTTCATTAAAAATTGCATCTGGTGTCTAGGGGAAGAGCAGCCTTTAGCTCTGCTGTGCTCCAGAATATAGGTTCATAGGTAGGTACTAGTCTATTAGCCCTAGGGCCTATATAAGCCTAGCCAAAAAGGTACCCTGGCTTTCGCCACCCAAGAAAATTATTTTCCTGAGCCCCTGTCGAGCAGAGCCACAGAAGTGATCCCTGGGGTGAATTTCCTATTTCCCATTCAATCATTAAGATTTTTCTTGAGTGCTAATGAGCTCTGTTTGACATAGGTAGTCTGTTCCAGAGTTTGGGAAGTCTCTGGGACAGGAATCTATCCCTCCAGCATGTTCTGTTTATTGTGGTGATGAGGTTTAGGTCACTAGAGCGTGTAGCTCAGAGGGATTGGGATTTCTTTAAGTGGAGCATGTCCAACAGCTCTGGGTTTGACATAGTTTTATATGTTAGGCAGAGATCGTCCCTGAGTAGGTGATATGCTACGGAGTAAAGCTGGAGTTTTTTGAGACAGTCTGCATAGGGCATCTGTTTGAGGCCAGTAATCCTCTTTGTGAGGTATTTCTGTGGCCTTTCCAGTTGTTGTAGATGTCTTGTGAGGTACATACCAAAAGGGGCATTGTACTCTGTAATGGGTCTAATGAGTGATTAGTAGAGGAGAACAATGACCTCTTTTTTTTCTGGATGAGAAACCTTTTGTGATGAGGTGAACCACGTAGAAGGATTTCCTGACCACTGTAGCAATGTGATTATCAAAGGAGAGACTACTGTCCACCTGTGTCCCAAGGTTTCTTATCACACTTTCAGCATTAAGTAGACTACCAATTATGTGGTAGTTCATGGGTACAGAGTTTTTACCAAAGGGGATGACAATACACTTTTTGGCATTGAGCTTCAGGCCATGGCTTTGACATCAGGCATTTGTCTCAGTGAGGCCCTTTTGTGGTATGTCCACATCATTAGGAGTTTTGATTATGGCTCCTAGTTTGAAGTCATCTGCAAACTTTGTTAGCCAAAGACCTTCTGTGTTAGCCTGTACTTCAGAGAAGTAGATACCAAACAGGAGAGGACCCAGGACTGAACCCTGTGGTACTCCACTTGTCACTGGTCTGAAGTCTGATTTGGAGTCTGCTACTTTCACAGTGAGGGTTCTGTCCATGTGCCAGTTGGCAACCCATTTTGTGACATAGGGATTTATATTTAGTTTAGTGATCTTATCTATAATTCCAGAGTGGGGGATGGTGTCGAATGCCTTGGCGAGATCTAGATAAGCTGTGTGTAAACCACCTCACCCTCATCTATGGCTTTGGTGACTGCTTCAAAGAAGTCAGTCAGGTTTAGGAGACATGATCTGCCTTTTACAAACCCGAACTGGGTAGGGTCCAGAGTTTGGAGATTACCAATGTCTTTGTTTGAGTTCCATGATGATACATTCCATGGCCTTGCAGACCAGGTTCATCAGGCTAATGGGGCGGTAGTTCCTGGGGTCCATCGTGGCTCCCCCTTAGTGGAGTGGGGTAACCATCGTGGTGAGCCATTCAGTGGGCACAAAGCCTGAGGTGAGGCTATGACTGAACATGGTACTTAGGTAGGGTGCCAGTTCATTCTGTAGTTCATGTAGAACGCAGCCTGGGATATTGTCAGGTCCCATGGATGCTGTGTTCTTGGCTTTGGAGAGTGTGCTTTTTACCTGTGCAGCCGTGATTACAGGAACTTTGCATTCTTCCAGTATAGAGATGAGCCCTCTAGGGAGTGAGAGGGGGGTAAAGTTAGCACTGAACCTATCTGCCAGGATGTTGGCAATATCATTTGGTTCTGTATATTTAGTGCCATTGTGCTGTAACTCAGAGCAGATCTGAGTGTTGCCATTGAGATTCTTGACATAGCTATAGAATGATTTGTGGATGTCCTTCAAGGATGCATCTGCAGTCCTAACAAATGGGTTGTCCTGTCGTCAGGCAGCCCTTCGGTCGGCCGGATTCCAAAGTCTGGGTCTGGCCTCGGCTGGTGTCGCACTTCACCCGACGTCATCTCTGCTGGTCTTCGGGTATAAAGGCATCAGCCGACGCCATTTTCCTCAGTCTTTCTTGCGCGTGGCCAAGCAGAAGCTGTTCGCAAGTGCCGGTCGGTCAGATCCAGAGATTACTACTACCGAATACAACTTCGAAGACTTCTAAAAGCTAAGTACCCTGTTGGGGACTCTTTCTTGCCTCAGCCGATGTCAGAAAAAGTAAATAACTGTTTAACTTGTGGGAAACAAATACCTCATAAAGATTTCCACTCTTACTGTTTGCCTTGTTTAGGCCCAGACCACGACGTAGCAGCTTGTTTAGCCTGTGCTTCCTTCAACCGACGAACGCTTAGGCGTCGGTCGGAGTTTGCTGAACAGTTTTTCGGCTCAGATTTTGCGTACATTATGCCGTCGGATCCTCCGACTACCCAAATTGTTAAAAAACGCAAAGAAAAGGACCGACACTCGCGGTCCGCGGTTTTGGCCGAAACCACGGTAAAGCAAACCGCGAGTGTCTCGGTTTCGGCCGAAACCGAGCAAACGGTTCAAACTACAGCCGAATCCATGACTACTACCGAGGCCCCTTCTACCCTAGCTGAATCGGCCTCTGAAATTTTGCCTACAATTGTGGTTTCTCCAGAGTTATCGGACACCATCCCTTTGGATGTCTCTACCCCAGCACGTGGTGCTGCTAGGCCTCCTGCAGCCATGTCTATAAAGGCCTTTGCCAGGGCTAAAGCAGCCAAAACTGCTAAATCAGTGCCTGTTAAGCCCCCCTCTCACAGGCCCAGCTCCAGTTCACAAATACTTACCTTGGCAGAGGATCTCATCTCTCTAATAAGAGGATCCCAATCTCACCCAGACAGGGCCTCACAACCTCCAGATAAGAGACCCAGAGTAGAGCCCCCTGAGCCAGGCTCCTCAGATGACTCTTCTGATGATTCAGACATTACAGACCATCCAGAGGCTCCTCTTTCTACTTATGAAGATTCTGATGCTGAAGAATCTATTCCTTCTGCCTCTCCACCAGAGGAATTTTCCTTTGGGGAAACCTTACATGCCATGCGAGAGCAATTCCAATGGCAGGGACAAGATTTCTCAGATTCAAGGAAAAGGCTTAGGACCTTTTTACACTTACCACAGCATAGGCCCTTAGCTATACCTCCAGTTCTTCCTGTTGTGGATATTGCCAACATCCTGGAATATTTGGCAGAGCTCCTACATACTGGCCTGTCCTATTCCTCCATCAAGATACATGCATCAGCTATTTCTGCAGAATACAGCCTCGATCCTCCTGTCTTCTCGCATCCTCTACTCAGGCAGTTCCTCAGAGGAATTAAGAATGTAAAACCTCCTAGGAAACCACCATTACCAGCATGGGACTTGAATTTTGTGCTAGAAAAATTGACACTCCCTCCATTCGAACCAGCAGCAACAGCAGATCTACAACACCTATCCTGGAAAACTGCTTTCCTACTGGCAATTACTTCAGCAAGAAGGGTTTCGGAACTACAGGCTTTAATGGCAGTACAACCCTTCCTAATCTTCCATCAAGACAGAGTGTCCATGAGAACTAATCCTACATTTATGCCTAAGGTGGTATCCAGACTGTCTCTAAACCAGGCAATCCACAGAACAAAGGGGAAAGACTGCTGCATACCCTGGACGTACATAGACAGTTGCGCTACTACCTGGACAGAACCAAGGGCAATAGAAAAACTGACCAGCTACTAGTAGCCTATGCAACAGGAAGGGAAGGAAAAGCAATTTCCAAACAGACAATCTCTAAGTGGATAGGAAATTGCATAAGATTCTGTTACTCCTATCATGGAAAGCAAATTCCACAGAACATAAGGCCTCATTCTACAAGGGCTACAGCCACTACCACAGCCTTCTTACGAGGGGTGGCTACCAAGGACATTATTGAGGCTGCTACTTGGACCTCCGTGCATACATTTGCCAAGCATTATAACTTACCTCTATACTCTAGATCCCGAGCAGGGTTTGCCACTGCTGTGTTGCAAGGGATCCTAAGTACACCATAATTCTTATTCCTCCTCCCTAGTTTGGCTATGGTATTCTACCCATTTGTTAGGACTGCAGATGCATCCTTGAAGGACATAGTACAGTTTTGTACCTACCATAAATGTAGATGTCCGAACAGGATAGCATCTGCAGTCAGGATTACCCACCCTCCTTCCCCTCTGTGGTACTCCTAGGTATTGCCCACCTAATAGCTAGCTGGGGGGGGATCTCTTATGGTGTATTTGTTTGTATATATATACATACATGCATAATTTTTGTGTTTGCCTTCTACTTTTGGGAAACATTGGCATTTTCCCAAAAATTTAGCTATCCAAGAGGGCTACTGGCATCTGGGGCAAGAAACACTGAGGAAAATGGCGTCGGCTGATGCCTTTATACCCGAAGACCAGCAGAGATGACGTCGGGTGAAGTGCGACACCAGCCGAGGCCAGACCCAGACTTTGGAATCCGGCCGACCGAAGGGCTGCCTGACGACAGGACAACCCATTTGTTAGGACTGCAGATGCTATCCTGTTCGGACATCTACATTTATGGTAGGTACAAAACTGTACTTTGTCTTTAGAGTCGGTGGCAATTTTGTTTTCGTAACTAGCTTTGGAGGATTTTATGAGGGATCTCAGCTTCTTACTGAGGCTGACCAGGGAGTTCCTCCAGTCATGGGATTGTACTCTTTTTTTTGCAACAGTTTCTTTCTTCTGTTGTAGAGTTTGTCTGTGGCAGTGGACCACCATATTGGCTTCCTTTTTTTGGAGGATAGTAGCTTGGTTCTATTAGGGATAGCATGAGCCTTGCAATCGTGTAAGTGCTTATAAAGTGCATTTGTGTAGGATTCAGCAGTCATACCTCTATTGTCCGTCTGCATGGGTGTCATGAAGTTTGCCACTTCTGTCTTAAGAAGTGTGAAGTTGGCTTTGGAGAAGTTTTTTACGGTGGTTTCCCTAATTGGGGTGGGGGCGGGATGTGGATGTCTAGGTGGATTAGCTTGTGGTCAGATCTGACCAATGAGGAATTGACCTCTGGTGTGGAACACCTGTTGCCCATGTTGGTAATGACCAGGGCTAGGATATTGCTGCTCCTTGTGGGGGTGTGAATAAGTTGATCCAAGGCATTGGAATTTATGAATTCCAGAAAACGTTGAGCAAAAGAGTTGGTACATGAGTAGTTTTCCCAGTTAATGGTGGGGTAGTTGAAATCGCCCATTATTAGGGTGTTTGGTTGTACCCTAATGCTTTCCAGTGTATCAAGAAATGAGGAGTGGGAATTCCTGGGGCATGGTGTGGGGAGGGGGGGGGGGGTTTGTAGCAAGCTACAATTTGGATTGCGGTCTTGCCCAGAATTAGTTGCACTTGGATAATCTCGGATGCATTATGCTGTGCAACAAGCTTGGAGATGTGGATATCTTTAATGAATATGGACACGCCCCCACCTTTATTGCTTTGTTCCGGGTTAGGTGGCCAAATGGTATGTTATGAATTATAGCCTGTGGTAATGCAGGGGTGCTCTCTGGAACTTTGAACCAGGTCTCTGTCACTTCACAGATGTCGATGTTCTCCATTTTAAGGAGTGCCTCGAGTGGGTGCATTTTGAGGTTTAGACTTCTAGCATTGAGTAGCATTACCCTCAAATTTTGCTTGCTTGTATCTGTTACGGTGGTGAATTTGTCATTTGAACCTTGCCTAAAAAAGGCACTATAGGGGTGGCAAGAGCCTTAGCCAGTATCTGGAATCCCAAAGGCGACAGGTGCAGGCCATCTCTGGCAAAGTATCATGGTCTGTCGATCATGTCATCCCAGGCAGACAAATACTGGATCCCCTTAGAATGACACCAGAAGCTTAGCCAATTGTTGAAGGCAATCATTTTGTCCTTGTACTGTGGTGGTATTCTGGGTGATGGCAGGATGCTACTCAGAGCTAGGGTTATACCTGCCTGGGCTTACAGGATCGTAGAGCTCCTCCATGTCTCTTTTCATGTAGTCCAGGGAGCTATGTCTCAGTTAATTCACACCAGCATGGACAATGACAGTGTCATATTTGTTCTTGTTGTGGAGTGACCTGAGTGTGTGCGTTATGTGGTGGATTCTGGCTCCTGACAGGCAGCCGACAGTAACTCTCTCCTTGTTTAGCCTGGTGAGTGGAACATCAGTGTGCCTGACTATAGAGTCACCTACGACTAGAGTGTTGGGTACATTATGCCTTATGGGCTGTGGTTGAGTGGCACACTGAGTTTGTGGGCTATGTGTCATTTGGGTTGTGTTGGGGGGTGGAGTTTGCTTGCGTTTCTGCTTGCTTTGGAGGTCCCTGATGCTTGGGCAGGTTTTTATTGAGAGCCTCCGCGAATGCAGGTGTGTGTTTTGTGTTTCCATATGTGTGTTTTGGTGGTGTAGGTTTTGAGGGACTATGTGAGGAGTGTGGTGTGGTGCAAGTGTTTACCTTCTCCTCTTGACTGTCTAGTCCAGTCTTGGGTGAAGAGCTTTGCTTCCAGTTTGGCTATATTAGTGCATCTCTCGCAGGTTGTAGTGTTGTGTGGTAGGAGGAGAGGGTTGTCTGTGTACATGAGGCAATTCCTGCATTTCCCCAAGATGCCCAGATTCATCAGGTAGACAGAAGAAATCACTGGGAGCTGACCCTTAGACATGCCTGGATAGGTGCTTATTTATTAAGTACTAAAAACTGCTTTCCTCTAGACAAGTGAGGAAAGTTGAGTGCTGTAGTAATTTGCAGCTTATTTGGTGCTTAAGAGTTCTGAACAAGTGCTGAGTTCAAAGAAACACATTTGAGTGCTGAAACTAGAAAACTGGCTAGTTCTAAGAAACAAAATTAAGCTAGAAGGCTTCACTCCAACACAGAAAGGCTTGGGGGCTCAGAAGCCTACAAACAGTCTAGACTACTTAAAGGAAAGGCAGGAAACAAGCTTAACATTTTTTTTCTTTCTTTCCCAGATGCTCTGTTTGTACACAGTAGGAGTGCCTGAAATCAGAATATGATCTCACTGCACTCAGTTCAGTGATCAAGTGAGATGGGCCCAGAAGGAGTATCCAAACACAAATTTATAAGAGGGGCAGGCAGTTTCAAAGCCACCAAGATTAACACCAAAGCAAAACCAGGGAGGGTGGGAAAACTTCCAGTTCAGTTAATATTCAGTGCAACACAAATAAATCAATTTAAAATGCTGTATTATTTGAAAAAAGTGCAGATAAAAGGTACTTAAATTCTCTTATACGTCCAGTTGAATACAACTAGATCTTAGCCGGCCAAAGCTCAGGTTTTATGCAGAAACTGTTCCAAAATGTGTTACTTAAATAGGCAGTAACAGGATACCAATGAATGAGACTACCCCCAACTGCATTTACTGTCTATGCAGGAATTCTAACAGGCAATAAAATCTAACAAACACTAACTGAAAAAACAGAGTCAAAACTTCCATCCTTAGAGTCCTCCCAGGATTTAGGTAGCTGGTAACTCTGTCCCAACTGTTGAAAAATGAATGAAAATGACAACATCAGATAAAGTTATGTACTCACCATAACATTTCATCTGTTGTCCCTTTTCATTCTTCCTCAACTTCCCACCCACCTACTCCCACCTTGTTTTACTCCTGGAGAGATTGAAGAGTATTGGAGGAACCTCTTTTCCTTGTTTGAGCGCCAACATCCAATCTTTCTTAATTTCCACTGCTGTATAAATCTATGGGCAGCAAATTAGGTCTGAGGTATGGTAGGTTGGTGAGGCATTATGGTTAAAGGGAGGAGCTCGAGAGTTCAAGTATTCTGTGATCTGGAAGAAGCGGCTGAATTGGATCTGAGGACTGGAACCGAACCCAACTGTTGAGGAAGAATGAAATAGACAACACAGGTGGAACGTTATCGTGAGTACATAACATTTTTTTTATCTCCATAGAACCAAGGATTTCTTGAAAACTGACTACTTTGTCTCTTTCTCTGCTAACAAATTGGGGAACAGTCTCCAAAGTTACTCTAGCCAAATGGTTAACTGATTGTATCTCATTTGTCTGTATTAAAAAAAGGATTATCCTTGCCTAAGCCTGTTAGAGCTCATTCCACTAGTTCTTTACAGTCTCTTTAGCTTTTTGATCAAGGGCTTCCATAGATGGCATTTGTGCAGCTACAGCTTGGAACTATGATCATACTTTTACTGCTCATTACAAATTAGATTTGATTTCTATGAAGAGAGCTGCCTTTGGATCCGCAGTACTCTGGAATATCCTTCCATGAGGACCACCCAAGGTTCATCTAGCTGGGAACTCTGTCCCATCAGTTGAGGAATGAGTTAAAGTGACAATGTCAGATAAAATAGTTATGTACTCACCATAATGTTACATCAGTGTTGTCCATTTTCATTTTTCCACAACTACTTCCCCTCCTACCTCCCTCCCATTGCTCCTGGATAGGCATAAAATTTCCAATTTGGGAACTGTTCTTGTTTGGGCTCCAGCTTTTTTTCCCCCCTTTTGCTATACATTCGAGGATCCTATTAAAATGTTGCAAAAAAAGAGGCCAAATAGTAAAGCAAAACTATTTATTCTAGCGCTTCGGTGTTTCCACCTTCAAGGAATAACAAATTCTCAAAAAAAAAAAAAAAAAAAAAAAACGCACACATTTATATATCACATAATTAATTACATTCAATTAACAATTAAACAATAAATTACCCCCTTAAAGTAAAAGTGAAGAGATGGGAACACTAATAGAGTACTACTCGAAATATTTGGTGGAAGATAGGTTTTTCGCAAAGATTTTGCCAAGGAAACCTTTTTTCTCTCCTATAAGAGGGGAAAAATTGAGATATATGGTAGTACATGATAAATTTTGTATGCCAGCCTTAGATATACCAGACATACCACGAGTCAGAGGAACTTTATGTTGTGATAAATGTAGTATATGTACACATTTTGTAAATGTGTTTAACAATATGAATGAGGTTAAGTTTGAACCCAGGGGTACCTATTCATGTAGAAGTAAGTGGGTAATATATGCCCTGAGGTGCCCATGCCAGTTATATTATATAGGGGAGACAAAACATGAGTTTCGTATCAGATTCGTGAAACATTTACGATATATAAAGTACAAAAGGGAAGACAAAATGATTGCTTTACATTTTAAAATGTTGCATAACACACATGACACTAATTTGTTACAAGGTACAATTTTAGAACAAGTGGAATGTTTGAATATTAATGAGGATGTACTGAAACAGAATTTATTATATAAGGAAAGTATTTATATTTTAAAGTATAAAACATTGGTGCCTAAAGGTTTAAATAATGAATTGAATTGCAAGTGTTTACTTTAAGGGGGTAATTTATTGGTTAATTGTTAATTGAATGAAATTAATTATGTGATATATAAATGTGTGTGTGTTTTTGTGAATTTATTATTCCTTGAAGGTGGAAACACCGAAGCGCTAGAATAAATAGTTAAATAGTTTTACTTTACTATTTGGCCTCTTTTTTTTGCCACAGTCGGTGGTTTCTTTGTTTGCGGTAATAACATTTGGAAGGAGAAAGGAGTGTGTTGTTGTATTTTCCTATTAAAATGTTGTACACTGTCTTCTATGGACAACAAAGTCGATCTGAGGTATGTTAGGTGGATGGGGCATTATGGGTAAAAGGAGGAGCTTGAGAGTTTGGATCTGAGGATCTGCTTGAAGTGGCCGAGTCCGATCCGAGCTGCATACAAGACCTCATCAGTTAAGGAAGAATGAAAATGGTAATCACAGATGTAACATTATGGTGAGTAGACAACTTTTTTTTTCAGGCCTGCTGCCTTTGACGGTAATGTGCCCCTGAGTTTTTCCTAATATAACAAAATCTCTTCCATTGTCTTTCTGACAGTGCTTGCTAAGTGCTTTAAGTGACCTTTTATTTCCCTGTAACTAGTAGTACATGGAGCATAAAACTCCGTGTGCAACAAAGAATTACAATCATGTCTCCGATCATAACCCATTGTGTTCTCGACATGGATGCCAAAATTCACCTCTCGAGCCTTGTTCTCAAGGCAGATTTTTTAGCATTGATGTCTCAAACACATAATAAGTTAGTTATGATTGGTGACCTACTCACCACTCATAATCCTCTGTATTTCATACTTCCCCACAGAATGAGCAGCTCTTTTTGCAAATGGAATTGGCACCCCCATGTGACCTCACTAAGTCAGTAGCTCAGCAAAGCCCATAGACAGGCTTCTGTTGTATGCTAGACTGGTGTTAGCAAAACAGTTTTTCTGTCTATTAAGTCTATTCTCTTCAGTATCCTCTAAAATCTAAGTCAACAAGAACATTGCAAATCAAAGGGAAGGAACGTTATTACTTAGAACACATCAGTTTTAGTATACATTAAGATCTAACTGTACTCTTTCACTCATTCAGCACATGCTGATGAAATCAAACCAGAAATTAAGTATTCTGTTAAAGTACAGCTGTAATTGTCATGCAAGCACAACCAGGCTGAAGGCTTCTGGCTTACATGTAAGGCATGCACACAAACATTAAACACGTTTAGACAGTAGTTGACAACCTTAAAGGAGTACCCTTGTGCTCTCTCAGTGAATTCAAAGTGATTAGCAGTGTAATGTGTCTTGATCCATAAGCCCTGCATTTATAGCAGTCATCCACTAGCACACAAATATTTTTAATGTCATAGTATTACCTGCATTCATTCAGTAGCAAACAACACAGCCAAAGTAATAAGGCCACCAGCTCACTCAAGTAAAGCACAAAGAATATTCTCATGTGGGCTTATTTAAATCTTGCTCTTAGTCTTAGATTTGAGCTTGGTGCCAAAGAGCCATCATGGACTACAGCACTTTTAAGAATTCCACAAGCTGCTTGAAAGTGCTGGTCTCGGAAGGATACTTTACACAGAATTACTACACATTTGCATGTTTATGATTAACACTGTAGAATAATTAGGCTGCTACCCCAGAGCACATTGTAGGTAACATGAAGCCTTAAGCAATTTTTTTGCACTGTGTGCAGCTGAATTAGACATGGACATCAGCTTGTTCTAATTTACTACTAAAATGTAGTAATTGTATTGCTAATGTACAACTTTGTGGAGGTTTTTGGCTCTCTGTACCCTGATGTTTTTGCCCCTCCTTGCTTTTCTCACTCATTCATTCTCCCCAGCTCCATCTGGGGTGTGTGAATGAAGATTAGCAATCATTCATTGATAGTTCAAATTTTTATTCCATACCCACAGTACCACAGTATGCCCCGTGCTCAGTGACATGCTTGTGCATCTTCTGTTCATGAATGAATTGCTGGGGTATTCCCAAAATTTGTGGTTTAGATGAAGCCATCAATCTCCAACATGGGCTATAGCTTATAAGCTTATAGCCTTTTATTCTGTGAGAAACATAGAAAGCTGTGAAATGTGAGAAACCAGCTTTTTATCAAAAGGGAAGGGAAAAAAGTTTTTCTTTTAATTTTCCTAAATATTTTACGCTGCACTTAGTGACATCTGTGGTAATACATTTTTGTACTTTTCTCCTTTTTTTTACATGTTTTAGCCAAAAATTTATCTGTATTGTTTGTTTGTTCTGGGACTTTATTCTTAAACTTCATTTGCAGTGGTTGGAATATTATGTATTACATCAAACTTTTAGTGTTGTTTATGCATTATACTGCACTTCTTTCTGTGTAAATAAAATTACTTGTAAAAGCTAGCTGTTTGTATTTTGACCCACTTGGGGCCCTAATCTTGTAGTTTTATTCACAGTTTTTGGCAGAAATGGAAATGATGCTGAAATCTGGCAGTAGCTCAGTCATTTTTACAGTATTTTTCCATAAACAGTGTTACTGGTAAATGTCTGCATAGTCTGGTGTCTTAGTCTCTGGTGGGATTGTAGTAGTGGCAGTGTTGTGAATTCTGCTCCAGGATTTGTGTTTCAGTACTTTCATAGCTGTTTTATATTTCAGGTTTGCTGCTGGAGTCTTGTATTCCACTTATCATTTACCTGCTTAAAGTTGCATTCCAGTGTATTTCTGTTTAATTTGCTACTGCTTTTTCTTCTGTTTTGTGCATCCACCCAGCACCTACTTAGACATGAAGCTAACGTTTCTGAAATTCTAACCATAGGACTAGAGCTCCAATACTGGCTTTATTTGATTGGATCTCTCTCTAGGAAATCAGCTTGAATTTTTCCCTAACACTGTTGCCTTTGCCTTTGGGCTGTGTGTCTGGCTTCTGCCTCTTACGGTAATCTGACTTCAAAAGTCCCTCCCTCTACTCTTCATTGCTGTTGTCTGTTGTATAAACTATTTTTAAGTACTTTCCTACCAATTGATTTCCATATACCCATAATACAAAGCCCTAACCCAGCAAAGCAGTATTTCTCTTGAGCGATTTTTTTCTGTAAAACTACCCACAAGACTGAAACCTGTAACTTGGTGTGGCTAAAACAAGGCCATTGTGCAGAGACAAGCTTAGAACAGTTAGTTTTATGCATTAAACAGCACTACTGGAAATTCTTAGCACAGTCTAACATGGTCTACTGCAAACCCCAGAGACCACCCAAGGAGACCTCTGTATAACCCACTCCATAACCCACACAAATACTGGTCTGGACACCAAATGTCTCCTTAGCCAGTTTGGTAGATACAGGCATCTTGAGGTAATGTAGCAATTGTCTCATATTCACAGACAATTATTTAATCTGTAAAAAACAAGATTATGTCAGAGATGCGCATACACAATTTCGCTGGAGGCAAAAATCTCACTTCCAAACAAGGTTGTCAGGAACACACACACACACACACACACACACACACACACACACACACACACACACACACACACACACACACACACACACACACACACAGACCCAACATATACTTGACTCTAAAAAAGCCATCTTCCCAAACTTCAAAGACCTCCTAAGCCTATAAATGACAAGGCCTATCCTCTTTAATCTCTAAAGCATTTGCTAAAAGCAACACCAAACCGCACACATACCCAGCAAACCCATAAGGCAAGCAAACGCATTATCAAGGAATCTTGCCATAGGGGACTCCAGTATATGACGCACAGATTTCAAACTCGCCAGACTGAACAAGGAGAAGATAACAGATGCTTATCTGGAGACAGGATCCACCAAGTTACAGGCATTCAAGTCACTACAGCACAGATACTAGTATGATTCTGTCATAGTACATGTGGGCCTCAATGACCTGAGACATACCTCTCTGGACTATATGAAAAGAGACATTATTGATCTCTCTGAATATGCATCTTGGGCAGGTATGTGCCTTGTATTGAGCAGTATTCTGCCTTCACCAAGAAAGATGTCACAGAACGAAGAAAAGATGATTGACTTCAATAATTGTTTAAATGTCTGAGGTCTTTCCAGGAGATTTAGTATTTGTCAGCATGGGAGAATAGGGTTAACAAACCATGTTGCTTTGCAAAGGATGGTCTGCACCTGTCCCCCACAGGCTTCCAAGTACTGGCTAAAAGTTTATCAACACCCTTAGAGCCTTTTTTTAGGCAATACCACATTAATAAACCCATTGACGTAGCAAATAAAACCCAAAGAAGCCTAAAGATGTTACTGCTTAATTCTTGGTACCTGAGCAAGCACCTCCATACTCTACAAGCTCTCCTCATTCTGGAAAATATAGACGTGTGTCATTACCATGACATGGTTTAAGTCCACAGAAAGTGCTCCGACAGTGCAAGGCTTCAGTGCCTTTAACACATTTACACCGTCAGCTTCACAGGGACAAAAGATGGAGGAGTCTCGATTTTCATTAGCAACAAGTGTAACTCTAGCTTGGGTAAACAGGATGATGCTGTGGAGTTTATCCACATGCAAATCACCATAGACAAAGTCCCATACCATATCCTAGCAAGCTATAGGTCTCCCTCTGTGTCCCAAGAGTCCCTTAACTCATACCTAAACCTAGTGGAGAAACTTATCATTATACCAAATACCCTATTCATGGGAGACTGTATCCCTCTTTAGACTGAAACATGTACTGCCTCAAACTCACAGACACAACGATTCATGGACTTGATTAACGCAAATACCCTTGACCAGATATTGCACACACTCAGCAGAGATTCAAACATACTTGACCTGGTATTCATACTCACCAGTATGGGAGAGCGCTGCACTTCCCTCAGTGTGACATCCTTTCTGGTGAGGTTGGACTATAAAGCTGTCTTCAAAATAAAAAAAAAAAAAAAACTTGGTACCCCAGCAAACCCTATAACAGTTTCCAAAATTTCATCCTAATAAGTGATAGTTTGTCAAAATTAAATGCCCCTTATAACCCTTCGTAGGCACTTCATTTCTATCAGCTCTAGCTTTCTCATCTGCTCTGCCTTTACTGCCCAGCTTTCTGTACCATACAGTAGTACCAGTCACACCACTATTTTGTACACTGTACTTATCAGCTTCTTTGGCATTCTTCTGTCAAACACTACACCTGACACTCTGTGCCAGTTGGCTGCAGCCCCTCTGAGCCTAGCTTTGACCTTTTCATTAGGACTTTCCTTCTCCTCAACCATCTGTCCCAGATATTTGAAGCTCTTACCACTGTCTTCCCTTCTATCTCAATTCTTAGCTTCGTGTGATATCCCCAATTTCCCGCCATTACCACGGTCTTATCTGCACTTAGTTTCATCCCATATGCTTTCAGTTTTTGCATTCCATTCCCCCTATCCTTTGTTGAAATTCTTAAACAGAGTCTGCCTGTAACGCCACTTCATCTGCATACAGCAACGTTGTTGTTCTGTCCCCTCAGACCTGTTTGCTAATTTAGTCCATTACCAGAATGAATGGCAGTGGGTTCAAAGGTGAACACTGGTGCACACGTACTCCCACTGGGACCCTCCTCTGTGAGATCAAACACTGTTTATACTTAAGTCACTGGGTCCTTGTTCATAGTCTGCACTAATTCTACCAATGTTTCCAGGACTTCTAACCACAGCAATACTGTCCAAATCAGCTTTCTTGGGACCTTGTCATATGCTTTCTCCAAGTCTAGGAATGCCTATTTGGACTCTCCTCATCTCTAGCTTCTTCTTAACTATCTGTCTCACTGCAAGCATCAGGTCAGTTGTGCTGCATCCTGATGTGAATCTGAACTGCTCATCTCCTATTTTACTTTCTACTACTCTGCATATTTATTTATCAATCACCCTCTCCAGAACTTAAATTGCATTGTGACAGGAGTTGAATACCAAAGTACTGTCCATAGTTGTGAATGTCCCATTTGTTCTTGTATTCTGGCAAGAGTATGCTAATTCTCCAGTCATCTGGGATATGCCTTTCTCCAAACTACCTCCAAACTACTATGGGTACCCTCAGGTGCCATTTCTCTCCTATCTTACCCAGCATCTTTATCGTAACTGCTGTGACTTCATAAGAGCCTACTGCTTTCCCTATCTTCATTTTCCTTAATGCTGTTCTTACTTCTTCTAGGGTGGGCTCCTCTTCTCTCAGTGTAGGCTGTGTCTGGGGCACTACAACTTCTGTAGGCTTTTCTTTATTCAGAAGCTGCTGGAAGTACTCCTCCCATCTGCCTTTGATGTCCTGTGGAATAGTGAACAGGTTGTTGCTGGCATCCCTTATGAAGGGTGTCTGACTATCTTCTTTATCTTTCTGTCTTTGTCTTGCAAACTGATATAGTTTCTTTGCAACACCTACTGAGTCACTTTCCAGAAGCGGATAGAGTGCCTCTGATGCCCTTTTCTTTGTTATTGTAACTCTTTTCGTAGCTTCTTTGTTAGCTAAGCCCCCCCCCCCATCTCCCCAGATGAAATACCTACTAGCATAACTCACTCCCACAACTGTTAGCAGGGAGCAGGTTCTGGTGGCACTTGCTAAAGCCAAAAACACAGCCTCAGTGGGCCCTGACAGTATCTTTTGATGTCTGTTAAATAATTTGAAGCATGGCCTATCAAGACATCTTGAGTCACTCTTTATACCATGAGAATGGAAGACTGCAGTAGTATTCCCACTTCACAAGGGTGGACTATCATCTGACCCTGCAAAATACAGACCCTTTAGTCTGACTAGTCTAATATGCAAAGCCATGGATCAAATTATCATGGAAATGAACCACAAAGACATAGGCAACCATCAGACATTAGGCTGAACCCAGTGTAGCTTTGTTAAGAGAATATTATGCCTACTAAACATGGATGGGAAAATGGTATGTGTTCCAAGGTGGACCTGGCTAAGGCATTTGATAGAATACCCCAGTGTGGTATAGCTGATAAACTCACCGAACTGGGCACAAACCTCTACATAACTTGCTGAATTCCCAGCTGTCTCATAGACAAGACCCTGGAAGTGAGGATTGGAGAGACCACCTCTACTAACAGATCAGTCACCAAAGGAGTACTCAGGGCTGTGTTCTGGGACCAGTCCTTTATGGCATCTACTTATCTGAGGTAAAGGCTAATGCCAAGAGCCTTGACTGCACTAGTTATCAGATGACTGCAAATTGGGAGCTATCATAAATTCTGCCCGTGACACAACCATTTATAAGAGGGTCTAACACAGAGAAATGACTGGTGCAAAAGTCGATGATTAATACTGAGTGCCACGAAATGCATTGTAGTGCCTTTTGGAAAAATGGACACCCAGGACAATTACTACATCTTTAAGACACCCCTAAAGATGACTCAATAGTCATGGATCTGGGAAGATGGGTAGACCGTAATATGGCCTTTGACCAACATGTGGCCAAGGTAGTAAGAAAGCCATTCTATTTCATCCAAGTTGTAAGTAAGGGCATGGTGCTCAGGTCCAAGGAAGTCATAATGTCATTTTAGTTGGTCCTTATCAGAGCCGTCATTAAGTATATTGCCCCTTTTGCCATGTACCTGACCAGATGGATCTACTTCAGATGATCGAACTTTTAAAACCTCGAATTTCATATCGCCAAGACCATATGATCGAAGTTTCAAAACTTCGAACACCTGAAAGACAAACAAAAACAAAACAAAAAACTTTTCCTGCATGTCTTTCCGGGGAGCAACCCCCCTGCACGTCCCACACCCTCTGCTATTTAAATATATCAACTCCGAGATCGCACTACAGTGAGGAAAAGGGAACATTTCCTGTTCAGCGCTGTATGGAGATCTCTGTTCAGAACATTCAAAGTTTTAAAACTTCGATCATATGGTCTTGGCCATATGAAATTCAAAGTTTTAAAACTTCGATCATCTGAGGGGGACCTGACCAGACATGTATGGATCACGTTAAAGCTCTATCTCTATGCTCATTCTTTTTTGAGTTACTGAGAGGCGATCTCTGGCTGGCATACAAGGCATCCTCGGATCCAGTTCTAATGGACCTTTTGCACATCCAGAAAATTAACAGTATCAGAATCACTCGATCTAAGAATTTAAATTTTGCTTGTGACATAAATAGGACACATTGATGAAATGGATGTCTCAGAGGATACCTGTGCTCTGGAACCCCATGCATGTGAAGCAGAGTCCATCCCTACCCTATTTAAATGTAACCTTGACCAATGGATGGGAAATCGGAAATTCATGGTAGGTCTGGTCTCCATGTCTCTAATAGGCAGAGGAAGACAGTAACTATGCCCAAGCTAGCATATCCCCCACAACCTTTAGAAACTTCCTCACATTGTCCTTCTAATAAATGTCCATGATACATAGGGATATAATTGGGTTGGTTTATGCAGCTAAGCTTATAAAGGCCTTGGTGGTTGTTAGCCTAGTATATACCTATGAATCTATGAAAAATTACTTTCCTTCTCCCTTGGATAGACGAGTCAGTAAAATACTTCTCTTCCCCTCCCCACCACCACCAGTGAGTGGTTCTGCTAATTGAGTCTCTGTTGCCTTTGTCACAGTAGGAATCAATCCCTGTTTGCCATAGAGCAATGTACCAGCAATATCTTTTTCTCCTGTGTAACATAATTTGTATACCTTCTGAAAAATACCTGTAAGGAGAGAAACCCATCTACTTAGTAAGTAGATGCAGAATAATTAAAAATCCTTGGCCTGTTACTGAAGTGCTTATACTTCTTTTGGTTTTCCTACCTTCTTTATCCCCCAACCCCTCCTGCTCATCAGGCATGTACATACTTGGACCTAAGCTCTGACCTTGCATGCCCTGAGAAAACTGTTGTGCTTCAAAAGGCTTCAAGCACTCATACAGTGAAAAAGTATGAACTCTAATAGCCTTTGTGTCTGTCAGAGAAGTTTTGCTGTAAATGTTTCCCATCTGGAGCAATTGCTGCTTTACAGATCTTGGTTCTTCATTTTGTTTTTTGGCTTTGGTGCATTCTTTATGGAGTCTGCATGTACTCCTTGTGACAGGTGGATTTTTACTGGGTTTCTTCTCAAGTCCTGAAGAACTGCTTAGGTGAATGCATGGCCCCCACAAGGGGGGGCTGACAGGACCGTAGCCTGGGGGCCCGGTGTGATTGGTCAAAAGATAAAAATATTTAAAACCTCTTTTTGAAATTTCTCGGCCACTGAAAATTTATACTTTAATTCATACAACAATTAAATCGTGAATTTTAAAAAGTGCCCGTATCCATAATTTTTCAATTGTGGAGATGGGCCCTTTTCAAAAGTCACGATTCAATTATTATCATCATCAGTGCAGCAGAGCAGGTGGCGCGAGCCTAGCTCTATAACAGCTGTCCTTGTTACAGCACTGATATCACCACCAGGGCTTGTGAACTGTTGTGTCTCCTGCATACTCCCCATCTCTCTCTCTCTAGAAGAGGCAAGGCTAATTCCACCTGGCCAGCTCCAGCAGGTTCTCAAGTCACTAATCAAACTCAATTTGCCAGAGTCACAGGCAGATCTTTATTCGTCTATGTGAGGAGTGCTGGGCAAATTTTGCAAAACTCAATACACATTAATGGTTTCAGTTTTATTAATAACAGTGTGCTGATGTACTTTGTGTTTCACTGTTGCAGTCATTACATTTGGGTAATCTGCTGGCAGGTTGCCCTCAGTCGGCCTGATTAACAAAGTTTTGGGTCCTGCGTTGGTTGCTGTCCCTTCTTCCATGATGTCAGGTCCTCAGGGGTATAAAACATGCATCCAACACCATTACATCAGTCTTTTTTGCCATGCGGTGCCTGAAGCAGAAGCAGTTTGCAAGTGCCGGTTGGCTGACTCCTGAAATTTTCGTTTTCGAGTTTCAGAACCGAAGTCTTCAACTTAAAGCTAAGTACCCCGTTGGGGAAACTTTTTCTTGCTCCTTACCGATGTCAGTAAAAGTTAATAATTGCATTACTTGTGGAAAGCAAATGCCTCACAAAGATTTTCATTCGTACTGTATTCCTTGCCTTGGCCCTGACCACGATGTACCTCGCTGTCGCTTTTGTGCTTTATTTAATCAGCGCACTATCCGTCGTCGGTACATTTTTGCCTCTAAATATTTCGGTTCTCGGTTTAATTATCCAGAAATGCCATCAAGTTAGCCATCCAACTACCGGGATTCTGAAAAAACGCAAAGGTAAAGACAGAGACAGGCCGCCGAGGTCCAAAACTGCCGACAACGCTTTCATCCTAAGCTAGTCGCCAGTTCGCTGGTACTCCTTCTGATTCGCAAGCCTCTACTGAGACTCATTCTGTGTCCGGTATGCCTTCACCTATGGAACCCGCAGATTTCTCTACCTTGGATGGGTCCAGAGACGCTGTGCAGGCACCGGCTTCTGAGGGTGTAGTCAGGCCTACAGACTTGTATATTAAATCAACTCCACTTTCATTACTAAGGCCTAAATCTCGATCTATGTCTAAAAAACTGACGTCCAGGCCACATGTTCAGGCCCCTATGCCTAAAAAGCAAATTATCAAAATGGCTGAAGATCTAATTACTCTAATCAGGGGTAGTCAACCCCTCCCCTCTAAGAGGCGTAGGGCTGAGCTTGATTATGAATCTTCTGATCAGGTTTCTATTTCTTCTGATTCTTCTAATGACCTGGATTTGTCCATACCTACTTATGAGGATTCTGATGCAAAGGATTCCATTCCCTCTGCTTCCCCTCCTGAGGATTTTTCTTTTGGGGAAACTTTACATAGCTTAAGAGAGCATTTCCACTGGGAAAGTCAGGAATTTTCTTATTTAAAAAAGAGGCTTAGGGATTTCCTCCTTCTACCTCAGCATAGGCCTTTGGCTATACCTTCTGTACCTTCTGTACTAGACATTGTTGATGATGTGTATTCGGAATCCAGTATGGCCCCTGATTCCCTACCTCCGGCTCCTAGTAAACCTGACAGATACTACAGGGTTCCCGAGTCCCACAAGTTTCTTTTCAAAAATCGTGTTGCAGATCCAGAAACTATTTCTCAGGGGCCCAAGGGCATTAAGGCGTCTACTGCTAAAAATCCTACCCCTTCTGATAGAGACTCCAGGGCGCTGGATAGATGGGGTAAGAAGGTTTATACTTCTGCAACCTTGACAATCAGGGCTTTAAACTGTCAATTTCATATGTTAAAATATCAACAGCATATTATTGGACTGCTTAAACAGAAAATTATGATGTTTCCTGACTGTGTGGAAAATAAAGATTTACAGGATTTATTGCATTCTGCTGAACAAGTTGGAAAACATACTTTGCAATGTGGTTTTGATTCTTTAGAGGCCTCCTGCAGGGCTGCTGTTACTGGGTTTGTGCTTAGAAGGCATGCTTGGCTTAAGGAGTAAGCTTTGCCTGATCATGTTAAAGCGAAATTGTTGGATGCTCCCTTAAATCAGGACAGTCTGTTTGGTAATAAGACTGAAGAAGTTCTAAAAAAGATGGACGATAAAGCTAAATCATTGCAAACTGTTAAAGATTTCTTAAAGTGCAACCTCCAAGATTTAGTAGGCACTGGCCAACTAAGAATTGGTCCTTTCCAGCCCCTTCCAGATCCTCTCAAGCCAAACCCAGACACACCAAAAGCACCAGGTTTCAGTCCCAGGGGACTCTCAGAACTAAGCAATGGGGGGGGGGGGGGCCTCCACTTCCAAATCTGGAAATAAGAAGACACTCCCTATGGTAAACAGTCTCAATGACTTCCTTTTAAAATTACCAAGCACTTACCTTTTAGCCGCCCCTTTGCGGGGAAAGATTGCTCTTCATGCAAAGAACTGGGAACTCATAACCCAGGACAAATGGGTTTTAAATATAGTGTCCCAGGGATACAGATTTCATTTTGACATGTTGCCAACACCAAACGGGTGGCCAGACCTGCCCTCAAATCAATGGGCAGAGGCTCAAAAACAAATACTTTCCCTCTTAAACATGGGGGCCATTCAACCAGTACCAGAAGAGGAAAAGGGACAAGGTTTCTATTCCAGGCTCTTTCTGGTACCCAAAAAAGACAAATCATGGCGTCCAATTCTGGACTTGTCTACTCTAAACACTTTTCTGGACATTCCAAAATTCAAAATGCTGACTCTTCACCAGCTACTTCCTATGCTAGGCAAAGATGCCTGGTTGACAACTCTAGATTTAAAAAAAGCATACCTGCACATCCCAATCAGGGAATCTTGCAGAAGATACCTTTGCTTCAAAGCAGGCTACTTGCATTATCAGTTCTCTGCACTGCCCTTTGGCTTGTCTACTGCACCCAGGGTATTCACAAAGTGCCTGGCTCCAGTAATTGCATTTTGCAGGCAAAGAAATATTCAAATATATCCATACCTGGACGATTGTCTAATTCAGGCAGAAAACCAGGGCATACTTCTAAATCATCTGGCGTTTGTAAAAGGGTTCTAACTTGTCTGGGGTACACCATAAACGAAAAGAAATCACAACTGATACCCTCTCAAAAGATTACATTCCTGGGTGCAAGCTTGAATACATCTGCCCAGATGGCTTTCCTCACTCCAGAGAAGCAAATACATTTGGTAACTTACTTCATACAAGTGGCCACAAAAATCCTGCTATCTGCAAGGCAAATACTGCAAGCCTTGGGGTTCATGGCCTCCTGCATTCTTCGAATTCCATATGCAAGACTGCATATGAGGAAACTACAGTGGTACTTAAAATGTCTATGGAGTCAATATTGTCACAGCCTGGAAACGATGATTCCTATCAAACCTTGCCTACGCCTGGAATTCCTATGGTGGGCAGAGGCCTGCCACCAAAACAAGGGACTGCCATTCACACTACGCCCTGCCGCCCAAACCCTAACTACAGATGCATCAGACTATGCATGGGGGGCTCACCTGGCAGGCCTGCCGCCCAAACCCTAACTATAGATGCATCAGACTATGCATGGGGGGGCTCACCTGGCAGGGAGGTGCATTCAGGGCAAATGGAACCCAAATCAAATGCACCTACATATCAAAAAGAAATGTTAGCTGTACAGAATGCTCTGACAGCCTTCAAGGACTACATTCTTCCAGGACAAATAATGGTAAAGATGGACAACACCACAGTTATGTGGTACATAAGCAGGAGGGTACACATTCTTACCCCATCTGCAGACTAGCCATGGCATTGTGGAACACAGCCTTGAGCTACCAAGTGCACCTAGAAGCTCAATTCTTGCCAGGAGAATTGAATACACTGGCAGACCAGCTAAGCAGAAATCTCATGGACCCACATGAGTGGAAAACAGGAACCACGGATTTTCAACATGTTGACAAGCAAATGGGGGAGCCCAGACATAGATCTATTTGCCTCCCCCCAGAACTACCAGTTGGACAAGTTTTACACAAGGACTCATCACAAAGAAGCCTGGAAAGTGGATGCTCTGTCCTTCAGCTGGAAAAGCCGATCAGTCCATGCCTTTCCCCCTCTGCCTCTGCTCTCCAAAGTTCTGCTAAAAGTCAGACAGGACAAACCAAGAATGATTTTGATTGCTCCAGACTGGCCACGCCAACACTGGTACCCAGTCCTGTACAGTGTCGCAAATATCTCCATGGCACCTGCCTCAGACCCCTTCCTTGCTGTCTCAGCAGGAGAACCAAATTCTGCATCCTCAGCTTCCAGCATTGAACCTTGCAGCCTGGCTTATCACTTCTATTCACCCTTATCATCCCTCAGCAAACCTGTGATGGATGTCATCTTGGAGGCGAGAAGGCCTAGTACTAGAAAATCTTATGCTGACAAATGGAAAAGATTCTGTGTCTGGAACCAATCTTTAGGGATGAACACAGCAACTCCCATTTTTCCTCAGATTTTGCAATAATTAACTGGGATGCTTCACAAGGGCCTTTCTTTTTCCTCTATTAAAATCTATGCTTCAGCTATTTCAGCTCACTATAACACAGAACCACCCCTCTTCTCTCATCACCTGCTCAAGCAGTATCTCAGAGGGGCAAAGAACTTGAGACCACCCAGGAGAGCTCCTACCCTTGCCTGGGACCTTAACTTTATTTTGGAGAAGCTCACTCTACCTCCTTTCGAGCCAGCTGCTACTGCAGACTTAAAATTTCTTTCTTGGAAAACAGCCTTCCTTTTAGCAATCACTTCAGCTAGAAGGATATCTGAATTACAGGCCCTTATGGCAGTGGAGCCTTTCATCATCTTTCATGCGGATAGGGTATCTCTGAGGACCAATCCATCCTTCATGCCCAAGGTGGTTTCCAGTGTGACTCTGAATCAGTCCATTCATTTGCCAACCTTCTTTCCCAATCCACAGAACAAAGGGGAACGGATTCTGCATTCCTTGGATGTGCACAGACAACTTAGATTCTACTTGGACAGGACTAAATCTCGAAGAAAATCTGACCAATTGCTGGTAGCATTTGCTGCAGGGGCAGAGGGGAAGGCTATTTCAAAACAAACCATTTCTAAGTGGATCAGTCATTGCATTCATTTCTGCTATAAGCACCATGGAAAAGCTATCCCCCAGGGGATCAGATCTCACTCCACCAGGGCTGCATCTACTTTTGCAGCTTTTCTTAGAGGTGTTCCTACCAGGGATATTTTAGAAGCTGCTACCTGGAGTTCTGTACATACTTTCACCAAGCATTATCATTTACCAATTTTCTCTAAATCCAGAGCTGCTTTTGCCACTGCTGTCTTGCAGGGCCTTATAGCTGGCCCTAATGCTGTATAGACTCCTCCTTTCAACCATAGCTTTGGGAATCTACCGAAATGTAATGACTGCAACAGTGAAACACAAAGAACATAGTACAGTTGTGTACACTTACCATAAATGTAGATGTTAGAGTGTATTCACTGTTGCAGTCCTGGTTACCCTCCCTCCAGCCCCCTACTTTTCTCTGGCTATACCTCTACTTTCTTTTACTATGCTTAAAAACCTTTTTGGTGTTTTTGCTTTTGGTTGGAGGTATATTTTTGTGTTTTTTAATTTTATTGGCTCCCCATTGGGGGGGGGGGGCATCAGACATCTGGGGCAAGACAGACTGATGTAATGGCGTCGGATGCATGTTTTATACCCCTGACGACCTGATGTCATGGAAGAAGGGACAGCAACCGACGCAGGACCCAAGACTTTGTTAATCAGGCCGACTGAAGGCAACCTGCCAGTGGATTACCCAAATGTAATGACTGCAACAGTGAATACACTCGGACATCTACATTTATGGTAAGTGTACACAACTGTACTTTCTGCAGATAGAAACATATAATTGGGTTACAGTATTTATTAACTGATAAATTAAAATGGTAAACTCATTAAACCAGCATAATTGTGGTCTGCTGATGAGCTAATAGTGTTACCAGAGGTTACCAAATATCTTACTATAGCAGTTTTCACAGTGCAGCCTTTTAATCTTTATACTAACTGGTTTCCACATTACTTAATGCATTTTTGCTGTTTCATACATTGCTTGTATGTTATGAAATATGTTATGCTTCACTGATTGATAGATCATAGTGTCTCTGTATGGCTTTTCTCAAATGCAGTCACCTGTTTTATATTCTACTCTGATATTGTTAGAGGTTTTGTGAAGTAGGTTTACACAGCACATGTACAGATGCCTCAGTACTGGTGTCAGAGTGCAGGACCTAATGCCACAGTTCCTTTAAATCAGATATGACAAAGTAATGCTGTATACCTCAGTCCTCCAAAAACATTAATTCTGAGAAACATACTAATACAATGAAAATAAGTACCCGGAATGATGAAGTCCAGATGTAAAACTTTGAATACCCCCCCAAGTATCTCTAAAAGCTTAAAAAATGCATTCAAATGTTCTGTGATTTTATAGTGTAATGATTATGTTTCTAACAGTTTTCTCATTTCACAACACATAACATGACATGGCACACAAAACAAACTACAAAGAAAAAATAATTCAAGCGAGGTTGAGGTCCAAATAATAGGGTGCCACGATTCCCAAGTGGCACCCCTTAATTTCCGAATTTCCTGGCTTTTTTTTCAAGCTGACATCATCGCGCAGAGGCATGCACAGTGACGGCTTCATGAGAAGCCTGCCATCCTATCAGAATTTGGCTCAGGGCTGCTCTGGGCTGAGTTTACTTTGCAAGCCTGCAACAGAGTAGAGAATGAGGTAAGAGAGAGGGACAGGACAGACGAGTCAGAAGCCTGAGCAGCTGATAGCGCTGCGAAGCACATTATTGGATTTAACAGGCAAGAAAAAAAATGTACACACGTCAGTGTAGTCAGTACTAGAGAGCATCATTTATTTCATAGTAGGAATAAATCAGTGAATTGTGCCTTCACTGAAATTAGGCACTTGTTTGCATTTATTTTGATGAAGCAATTCTGTGCTTCTGTACTGTTTTATTCTAATGGCCAGTAGGATATATGTATATATGTATGTATGTATATATCTATATATAAATGTATATACATATATTATATATATATATATATATATATATATATATATATATATGATAAAATATGTTATCTTTGTGCTGAAAGTTTGATTTAACTGAGCTGCATTTTCGTGTTCTGTTTTTGGAAGTTTACCAGTTATTTTTGTGTCAAAACAACTTTTTTTAACCCGAGTACCCGACTGTTAAAAGTATATGAATAACAGCTACTTTGAGTAATGACTATTACTAGCTTTTGTCGGGATAATGGATTACTTATTTTGAAGGCATGTGTTGCAGAAACCATGAATCTTCTTTTGTAACTGTTAGTGTGGAAAAATAAATAGCCATGCCATGCTCTGAATTTCTGGTCTTTGGATGTGTAGATTCTTGTGCAAGATATGGCTGTCTGTGGCTGCGCACTGGTCGGGTTATGACAGCAGCTATTTTATTTAAGCAACAGTGTGTGTCTGTGTTTGTGTGTGTGTGTGTGTGTGTGTGTGTGTGTGTGTGTGTGTGTGTGTGTGAAGCTGCAGATTTCGAATTCAAATGTTAAACACGGTAAGCAGAGTGGTTATGACAGCAGCATACCTGTCAACCTCTTAGAGTAAGAAATCTGGACAAAGCCATAAATAATGGGGGACGGTGTAAAGGCCCAAAGATAGGGACAATTTCTGAATATTGTACTTACAAACTTAAAGTAGATAGAGCAACAGGATGTGCTTTAATATTAATTTTCTGAAGGATATGAAGTCTGAAACTCAAATGTCTGACATTATTTTCTGAATTAAATCTTCAGTGATTTGCCAATGATTTGCTATAAAACCACAATTTTATAAAAAACGGACCAAAAATATTAGGCAGAAAGCTGGACATTCTGCAAAAATCTGTACAGTTGAGAGGTATGCGAGCAGCTATATTATTTAAGAATGCAACTCACACGGTGTGTGTGGTTTATTATTGCAGCAGCTCCGCATCTTTCTAATTCAAATGTTACAGTAAGCAGAGTGGTTATGGCAGCAGCTATTTTATTTAAGCATTAGTGTCTTTGTTTCAATGAATGTGAGTTTCAAGGGCAGAGAAGTTTTAATGCTAAGTCTATTTTCATTCTGAGACTGTAATGCTTTGTTTAGCAGATGTTTATTAGTGTTTATACTGTAAAATGTAAAATAAGTTTTAAATGAAATCCAAATAATCATTGTAGAAGTAAAGCAGTATGCACCTTCCAGTGTTTATGGTAAATGGAGTGAAATAGCCAAGTAATGGGACATTGAATGGCTGCAGGGGGACTCTGGGGACATATTTTGGTTATCTGTTCTTCAGTTTGCATTTGAAAGTTGATTTCCCACAATTGTATTGGAATGGGTGGGGTTACATTATTAGGTATGCAGATTTTGTTAATTAGCGTACAGATTTGTACCTATTTTCCATGGGCATTTGTCTGGATTTTTGATGTTTTCAGGTTGAGAGGTATGTTCGTAATCGTAAGTAAATATTTTTACTTTGCACCCGTCCTGTTCTTTACGGATATGTTCATTTTGAAAAAGTTATATAGATATTTTTGGCTTTTATTATTTTTTTAATAGAAATTAACAAGTAAAAGTAAAGCCATGTCTGCTTCAAATTATAAACACAAGTTTGGCGCTCAGAAAAGGAAACTTAAATACGAAAAAGAAGCAAAAACATCACACAGTCGTTAATCGATAAAATTCTTTAAATATGGTGACGAAAAGAATTTAACGCATAGTACTAATCATGAAGATAGCGATTATGAGAATTCAAAAATTCAAAAGTCAGTCGAAGAGGAAGCGACTGCCACTGTTGCAACTGTCGTAGAATAAGGAGATGAGAATCCTCAAGAAGAGCTAACTTGAAAGAACATGATACAGTCGATAGTTCAGTTACACATCATTTTGAAAATCCTGATGTAAAATACGATGATCCTGGTACATGGCCTTGAGTAGTTTCAAATAATGTGACAAGAAATAGTACAACTCACCACCTTTCAAGAATTCCAAAAGATATATAAGAAATTGCCAAAGGATATTAATTGCAGAAAGTTTCTTTTATATAAAAAAATGAAAGATAATAGAACAAGTGAACATTTTCCATGAGAATGGCTAACATTGAGTGCATCAAAAGAAATTCTTTACTGCCTACCATGCTGACTTTTCTGCGATCCACTTAACAAAAATTTAAGCTGATTAGCTCAAGAAGGATTTTCACCTAAAAATAAACCTTGGACAACATTATATGATATATTGCCATCTCATGAAAATAGTGCTGAACATAGTAAACACTATGTAACTTGGAAATGTCTTTTGGATTCATTAAAAGGACATGGAATCGATAAAGCCCTCCAACTCTAAATTCAGTCTGAGACAACCAAGTGGAAAGCTATTCTGCAACGAATTTTAGACGTAACACTTTTTTTTGGCATCTAGAGGTTTAGCGTTTCAAGGAGAGAACACAACAATTGAAAAGGTCCACAATGGAAATTTTTTAGGGCTTTTGGAACTAATTGCAAAATTTGATGAAGTAACACAACACCACCTTGCTAAAGTTCAACAAAATCAGATAGAAGAAGGAAGAAATATGAAAGGATCTGTCAATTATTTGTCGTGGTATTCTCAAAATGAGTTTATAGGCCTTTGTGCAGACCAAGTTCTTAACACCATTCTGGATCAAAGAAGGGATTCAATTTTTTATGGCATAATTGTTAATGCAACACCAGATATCTCGCACAACAAACAAAATGTCCTGATTCTCAGATATGTATTTCAAAACAAAGATTTAAATGAATTTAAGTAAATGAACGTTTCATCGAATTCATAAATTTTACTGGGAAAACTGGACAAAAGAAATACTTGTTACTCTTGAAAAACAATACAACTCTTCAAGATTGCTATTCACAAGGATATGATAATGGCACCAATATGCGTGGTAAGGTAATCGGCGTTCAAACCCGCATCCTAGAAAAGAACAAATTTGCAGTGTTCTCCCCCTGTGGTGCACATTCATTAAATCACGTAGGAGTGAATGCTGCAAAAAATCAATCCAGATGTTATAACATTTTTCAGAAATAGAGAGCTTGTACACTTTTTTCGCTCATAGTCCACGCGGGGAGGTACTTAGAAAACACATACCATTATCTTTTCAAAGTGGGTCAGAAACAAGATGGAGCGAAATAATTCAAGCTGTGCATCCAGTCGTGAAACATTAACCCGGTGTACTTGTTGCGATAGATGACGTTCTTAGTGAGATGGCTATAGGATTAATTCCTTCAGCACTAAATAC